>NW_007578050.1:232314-294934 GCF_000690725.1 Stegastes partitus | reverse complement strand
GGAGGAGGAGGAGGAGGAGGAGGGGGAGGAGGAGGAGCAGGTGGAGCAGGGAGAGGTAAAGGGGAAGTAGTAGGAGGAACGGAACCTCAGCAGGTCCCTGAGGTGTCCTCCACACTGCCTGGATCTCCATCCTCCTCCACTCCTCCCTGCTCCTCCTGTAGGGGCCAGACCACTGGAGGAGGCTACCAATGCAGGTACGTGTTGTCAGCAGGCTAATTGCAAGTCACTTCGGATGAGTAATGAATATATATTGTCTAACAATCTCATTCAAAAAATGTTCTCTTGTATATGTCCCCACGAGATCTGTCCTTAAAAACTGAAAAGAGAAAACTAAGAAAATGTCTTGTTTAAAATGTGCATACTGATCTATTCTGCTTTGTGGATAAGGGTGCTGCTTGAATTGAATATGTTTCACAGGCAGTCAGCCTTTCTAAGGGTAAAAATTATTCAGATATTGTAGTCATATGCATAAAAGTATCTGCATCGGTAACCCCAGGAGCCTCGGTAAGTAAACAGCTGTTGCTTCTGTCTACAGACATAAACCTTGTTATATATCTGCACAGTGGGCTCTCCAGTGTCATCCATTGTGGCCAACCTCTACAACTGCGATTATCCAAACTGAGCCATTATCAAATTAACATGAAGATCTTTGAAACACAGCACCCCAGTAGACAGAGATGAAAAGAAGAACAGAAGGAACAACCCAGTAACACTTTAAGCCAAACAAAAATGGTTCAACCCGAGGACAAAACACCCACACACAAGTGGAGCAATCTTGTGTATGCAGTCCAGTGCAGCAGGGAATGCATGGACTTGTACATAGGGGAGACTAAACAACAGCTCCATAAATGCATGGTTTAACACAGGGAAGCCAGCTCCTAAGGACAAGACTCAGCAGTCCCCCTGCATCTGAAGGATAAGGGAACTCCTTTGAGGACAGCAATGTACACATTCTGGACAGAGAAGACAGTTGGTTTGAGAGGAAAGTAAGAGAAGCCATCTATGTCAAACCGGAACAGCCACCTCTAAACAGAAGAGAGGTACTACAGCACAACTTACCAAACACATATAATGGAGTACGAAGGTCTCTCCTCAGAAAGTATAACCATCAGATGTTTGCAAGATGGCAGCACACACAGACCCAGTTTTTGTGGTAATATTGATAGAAGAGCTCAGTTTGAGTGCACTGAAGCTCCTGTACAGCAGAGAACAACTCCTGCACCTCAGAACAATGCACCAGGTTCCCATCACGAGTGCCTACCAGCAATCCTGTGGAATACCAGGGGAGTTAGCAAGATCACTGGCTTCATGGTGGATTGCTATTCCAAGGGGCCCAACCCTGTTGGAGGCGGTGTGAGCGCAAGCAGAAGAGGCGATACTGGTCCAGCTACCTGGCTAGGCTATAAAGAGCTCCAACCAGACCATTGCTTCCCAGCCTTTAAATTGCAAATGCCAGATCCCTTGGTAATAAAATGAATAAACTGAGGCTAGACTTAGCATCCCGGATAGCCACGAGACACAGCTGTGTGATCATCATCAATGACACTTGGCTCAATGTTGGAGTCCCTGATGCAGCCATTGAACTAGCAGGCTGCTCAGCCTACCAAAGTGATTGGGATTAAAACTCCAATTTGAGCCACTATGGTATACTGTGTATCTTTGGGAATAATGACTGATGCACTGCAATCAGCAATATGCACTGCTCATCTGATTTGGAGCTCCTAGCAGTTAAATGGAGACCCTTCTACCTGCCACCGGATTCTCTGTTGTAGCTATGTGCTAATGACTATAAGCAAACAGGCCAATGCTTACCCCAATGACGTTTTCATTGTTGCTGGAGACTTCAGTCATGCTAATTTAAAGACTGTGCTTCCAAGGTTCAGCTTGCACATCAAATGTGCAATGAGAAGGGACAATGCACTGGACTATGTCTACTCAAACATCATTAAGGTATACAGAGCTTCTCCCCTCTCACATCTGGGTCAGTCTTATCTGTTACAACATCCAACCCAAGCTGACAGCCCCTTCATTAAAAAAACAGAGACCTCCCACCTGAACTGTTCAAACCTGGCCTGAAGAGGCATCTCTACAACTGCAGGACTGTTGTGAACGTACCAACTAGGATCTGTTTTTTGATCAAGATGTGGAGACCTACACTACTACTGTTCTCTGCTACATCAGGACCTGTGTTGCAAATTTCACCATCAACAAACACATTCTTGTCTTCCAAAACAGGAAACCATGAATGACAAGAGGTGCAGACACTCCTGAAAGACCACAACACAGCCTTTAGAGCAGGATCAGGCAACAGAGGGTGGCACAGTGCAGCCAGGCACAACCTGAAAAAAGGCATGAAGCACGCTAAAGCTGAGTACAAAGAGAAAATTGAGGATAATTTCTCTAACAGGGGTTCAGCATGCATGTGGTAAGTCATTCAACAGATTACCAACTAGAGGAGTATCAAGAACCACCAATGGAAAACAATGCCTCCTTGGCAGAGGAACTCAATCATTTCTTTGCCTGCTTTGAAACAACTGGGCCTGATGATGGAGCTGCACCCCCAACTGTTGGCACCGGTGACATACTGACCATATAGACACAGGAGGTGAGGAAAATCTTCCACTCAGTGAATGTGAGGAAAGCTTGGGGGGGGGGGGGCAGATTGGATCCCAGCCCAAGTTATAAGAGACTGTGCTTACCAAATCTAGAATGTTTTCACTGACATTTTCAGTATGTCTCTCTCCCAAGCCATGGACCCCACCTGTCTCAAGTCTGCCACAATCATCTCAGGGCCGAAGCAAACCAACATCAGCACTTTAAGTCTGTGAAGATTCTCAGTCATCCAGTCATCAAGGTCGTGGTGATTCTCGTAGATTAATCGTAGCAACTGGACTTGCTTGAGTTCCTTGAAGACGTTTCACCTCTCATCCAAGAGGCTTCATCAGTTCTGACTGACAAGTTGGGAGTTCCAGATACTTATATCCTTAAGGAGCCACAGCCACCTGAGTTTTGGTTTCAATTGGGGGTTTGTCACTCCTCCCCCTCATTATGTGAGTCGTTCGTACTCCCCCTGCCACAATGCTCCACACGCGCATGGCTCAGCACCGAAGAGACACTCATTTGAAGTAAATGAAAATAAAGTAAATAAATACAATATTCATAGTAGTGTTGAAAACCACCTGCAATTAGACTGCAAAGTTGGTGACTTCAGTGATTCTTGAGTCTTTGTTATATCAGCTAGTTGAACATTTTAGTATTGTGGAGAACAAAATTGATTGTTCTCCATTAAATTGGTGCAGCATAAAACACCAAATATCACAAGTTGTTGTCTTTAAACATAACTTTCTGCACCCATGTTAAGCAATTGAGATGCTTTGATCAGTCAGCTGTGGAGGCAATGCTGTAGTTTTGGCCATTGCACACAGCCTGGCTAGATTTTCCCTCTGGCTTTCAGTCTTAATTGTAAACAAGGCTAACTACATCATGATTCTACCTCCTTATTCAAAAGGATACTGCAACGATTTTTTTTTAAAGGTTATTTTTTAAGGTTATTTGAAGTGAGACAGGAAAGGTATGGAGAAAAGTGAGGGAGGAACATTCATGGGTTGGATTGGATTCATTGCCACTGCAGTCCCTGTTTATGGCTCTCCTGCTCAACCATTTGAGCTACTGAGCACCTGCACTGCAATGATTTTGCATTGCACTTTGGTAACGTTTGGATGATGGACAGTTCACTGAAAGTACACATCAAAACTGCTGCAGCAAAACCAGAGATACAATAGGAGTGTTGTGGATTTCAAAGGGTTCTAGAGAATGTACTACTTCTATGAACTATGAGACTTAATGTGCACTCTTAGTCATGGTGTCAGGTCTTTAGTCAGAGAGCAAGGCCAGTTTAAGGACCCTCTTGAAACTGCAGTGGTTGTATTAATATGTACATGGGTCTTGCACATACATGGAACAAACATGTGAACAGCACCTGCTACAGAATTTCAACAGAGAAACCCTTGTGCTACATGTTAGTCATATAAACAAAAGTTAGTGGTCAGGTGTAGTGTCCAAAGCCTTACAAAAGAGCCTCTTAGCCATATAGCAATATTGTAAACCCAACAGGGAGTAGCCATTTATAATTTTTTGGAACAGCTTTTGACTTTACAGGCACTGTGTTTTAACGAAATCCTCGAAGAGAATTATTCCAATCAACATAATTTTTTATGATTAGTGCAAAACACAGCAAAATGTGACAGAACACAGCAGTTTAGAGAACACAACAACAAACCGGAAAACACAACAGTCGTTCACACAATACTGAAAACAAAGCATTTGAGAAAAGACAACAAACAAGCTTTTTTTTCTTACCATTAATAAAATGTTTCTGAGCTGTTGTGTGTTCTGTTTTGTTGTTGTTTGCAAAATGTTGTTGTCGTTTTTTGTTGTGCTTTTTCAAATGTCAGGGTTTCTGAAATGTGATTGTGTTTAACACCTCAAGGCCACCATAATTAGTTTTTTGTCGGTTAAAGACGTTTGCAATGCTAACTTGCCAATCTTTCCAGTTTTTGTTGAACGCTGTTGCCCTGGCGGCATAGCAAATTTTAATGTTTTGCCAGGAACACAGAAGTCGTTTGCAACTTAAATGTATGTTTTCCAATTTTCCCCAAATTCCGAAAGGCTGTACTATGAAGAGAAATTAGTAGGTTTGTTAGGTATGTTGAGGTAAAGTCAGAGTTTTCAGTGTCACAAAGGTGTCTCTTTTTTAACTTGTAAGATCACTTATTAGTAATTTATGCTGCAGAGCTAACCTCGTCCGGAGCAGGTTGTGTTCAGAATTTTGGATTTGAATCGATTGAAAGAAGTGTCTCCCTTTAACCAATTTTTTCACTGATGATTCTCTGTGAGTAATACAGATTCCCAGCTGAGGCAATATGTTGTATCTTCTATCAGCTAGCTCTAGTAAAAGCTGAGGCGGAGGGCTGTGCATCTTTATTAACAAAGACTGGTGTGTAAATGCCACGTTAGCCTCTCAGTTGGCAGAGTTTCTTATTGTGAAATGCTGGCCATTCTACCTGCCGAGGGAATTCACTAACGTGATTGTCGCCTTTGTTTACATAGCTCCAAGTGCTAATGCTAACAAGGCGCTAGGAGGGCTACACAATGCTATCAGTGAACTTTTAACTAAACTTCCAGACAGCTTTACAGTGGTTGCAGGGGATTTTAACCACAGCAGTTTAAAGTCTGTGCTCCCCAAGTTCAAGCAATTTGAGGACTTTAAAACCAGAGGAGAGAACATGCTCTAATTGGTGTGTTCAAACTTCCATGATGCATACAAAGCAACCCCCCGCCCCCACCTTGGCTGCTCGATCATCTTTCTGTTATGCTGGTGCCCGCTTGCAAACCCCTCCACTGTTGTTTACACTGCTGACACATGACTGTGCAGCCACACATGTGGGGATCCAGATCATCAAATTTGCTGATGATACCACAGTAGTGGGACTTATTCATGGGAACAAAGAATCAATGTACAGAGATGAAGGTGAAACACTTTGAGGTCTGGTGCAGTAAGAACAACCTGCTGCTCAATGTGGACAAAACAAAGGAGATGATAGTTGACTTCCGGAGGTCACATCCTGAGCATGCTCTCCTCAGCGTCAGTGGCTGCACAGTGGAGAGAGTGGAGAACATCAAGTTCCTCGGCGTGCAGATCTCGCAGGACCTGAGCTGGAATAAGAACACCACAGCGATCATCAAACGGTCTCAGCAGAGACTGCATTTCCTGAGGAAGCTGAAACAAGCCTCTCTCACTGCCAGCATCCTCAGGACTTTTTACAGAGGTGTGGTGGAAAGCGTTCTGTCATGCTGCATCTCAACATGGTACTCCAGCTGCAGTATGTCAGACAGAAAAGCCCTGCAGAGGATAGTTAGAGGAGCTGAGAGGGTCATCAGAGTTTGAACTGCTACCATCAGGCAAACGTGTCTGGAGCATTAAAGGAAGGACCTCCAGAATGATCAACAGCTTCATTCCACAAGCTGTCAGAATGCTGAACTGCTGATCCAGATATGCAAACACTTCTTTATTTAAATTGCGTTAAATGATTGAATCCTAAGGAAACACTCTCTCATCTTGCCTGTACTCCTGTGTATGTACAGCAAAATGACAATAAACTTGATTTGATTTTTTAGTCTTCTAGTTTACGCTTTTTAAAGTCAGTTTTGGTCGCACACCAGTCCGAGCACCACAGCCAACAACAGCAGCTACCGCAGCCTGCTATGTGGGGCATTTAGGGAACATCGTAAATTGTACCGTCTATCGATAAGAAAATGTTCAGCAAGTCATATGTTTTGCCTGTGATAAGGTGAGAAGTGCGAATAAATGAGACGAGTGGTTGCACCGGTAAAAAAAGTTAGTCTGGAGTCCTGTGTAGACTTCTGTGTGGCTTGAGAATTTTTCAGTAAACGGCTACGTATGTAGTGACATGGCATGGCTCTAAATTGGCTCCTTGCCAGTGGAAAGGCAACCGGTTCTTTGGAGGTGCCAGATTGGAACCAACTAAGCACTGGCCCTAGCACCAGCACGGAACTAGCACCAGGTTCTTCTTGGTGGAAAAGGGGTAAAAGAACGCCTAGCTATCTCAAATTTGTTTAGTAGCACAGGACTGGACCCACCTACATGCCAGTATTTTGTTACACTGATAGTGCCACCTACTGGCAACAGAAAATCAGCCTAAAGTGGCAACCATAATTCAATTTACGTGACATTCACATAGCGTGTTGTAGACATGATATACAGCAACATGACATGTAATTAGTTCGATCTTCTTCTCACAGAGTGGACAAAGGAAGTCATATGTTATTCATTTGAAAAATCTTCAACAAGAGTTCAGACCTAAATACATCTACATGCCTGCAATAAAGCCCCTCAACTGAAATTGAAGGACCTAATCATCATCACACCGCTCATATTGGAATTATTCTTTCTCTTTCCCTTTTTCACTGTCTACTTCATTTTCTGCCACTCTTTTCATCCTCGACCTCTATTATTTCCTGTCCGTCTTTCCTCTCTTCCTGCCTCTCACCAGTGTGTGTACCTCCTGTACTCTTTGCGAGCCCTGTAGCTTCTCCCATGATCCCAGTCACAACCTAGTAAGAGCCAGGACTCCTCTGTCCATCCCAGAGCATGGATCACCTGCCCCAGACCACAGCAGGTATGGTACCAGTTAAGTGTTTCCAATACTTTACCAATTTTTTAAAAATGTGAGAGCAACTTAACACATTTACAGCTACATAAATTACGTGTGTTTTGACATGAAGGTGTGGAAAGTACTTAATAAATTATATATTAATAAATATAGCAGCATGCACACACACATACACATGAACAGACACACACATATACATAGACGTTATTGTTATGTTATGTTATATGTTTTGGTTTTATCGCTGGCCATTGCTGTACAGGTTCTATAGGCGTGGAGACCGCAGTTTCCGGAAGGCAGAGAAGCAACGGCTTAAAGCAGAGAAGCGCTTGCTGAAGGCAGAGGTCAAAGAGATTCGGAAACAGCTGAGGATGGAAAGGCGGGGCATACAATGGAGCTCCTCCTACAGAGATGGGAGCTCTTCCCCCATTCTTCTGCAGCCTCGAGCCACCCAGCACAACAGCCCAGAGTAGGTTACCAGCAAAAATATGTTCCACACTTGTTAAGTTAGAGCACATGCCTGAGAAAAATTATTCCAACAACAATAAAAAGTGAGATTTAGTGAATCCGCTATAATACCTGAACAACAATGTTTTAAGAATGCCAGTTAGCACTTAGAAGGGGTAAAAAGCTATATTGATTGTTTGAAATAGACAAACTTTTGAAAAGGTTAGCTTGTGATGGATGATTCGCCAAAACAGCTAAAAATAATGCATATAATAGTGCTGGGAGTGATGTTTTGCTGCACAAGATGACTACCCTGGAGGGAAATGCAGCCGAATTCAAATCCAGTAAAGTTACTTTTTGAAGGCATAGACTCAGAACTTTTCAGTTGTACCTTGTGACCAAAATCTGAACGCTCTTAACAAGTACCTATAAAAGCACAACCTAAGATAATAGCAGAATAAAAGGATTATATTTTTGCTCAGGCGCCCAAAGCGCCCCTGTCCCCTGGTGGTTCCAGCCATGATGGCCACATTTCTGGATGAGAATCTTCCTGATGGAACGCGACTGCGTCCTGCGACCAAGTTTATCAAGTACTGGAAAATGAGGAACACAGGAACTATCAGTTGGGGTGCTGATACTAAGGTAAAGTCCTGTTCAGTAGTTTGGTCTGTTCATACCTTTGGGAAAATTTTATAGAAAAAGGTTTGCGCCCAAACAAGCTTTTTGCGCTTGTTTTGCATTGATGAGAGAAATATGCTGAAGTGTCCAAATTAATCTCATCTGAGGATTCTCACTCAAATCATCAGGGGCCTTTTGCACGTCCATCTCTGATTTGCTTGAATTGTTTTTACCATAAATTATAAATATATAAAATGGTATCTGTGGAATTTTAGACTGATAGACTGTCTGAGATTTATTTTTTTTTTTTTTTTTTTTATCCACTTTCAGCACATTTTTTCACACTTTGAAATTTGACACTATGTTTGAGTGACAGTATTTCAGGAAGTTTTCAAAATAAATGGCCAAGGTTTTCACTGATATTTGTTGACACCACTGACTTAGAATCTGCAAAACTAGATAACTAGATCAAAAGTTCTCTAAATATGGGTGGGTTTGATTTTCTTTTCTTTAAATTGAAGCTGTCATGAAAAGTCTCATCTTTAAGCACACATTAAGAAAAAGTGAGAATGCAAAAGTCAAGCAGTGATGTTTTAGAGAATACTTTGATGTCAGACACTTGGTTAGATTAGAATTTTTTTTAATACATTTTTATTTATTTATTTTAGAACTTTCATAACTGATTGAGCAGGTATGACAAGTTGTACCACAAAAACTAAAATATTGCTTGATAGCCTAATCCAAGTTTAAGGGAGTTCTAGAGTTTTGAGGTGGTTCTCCAAATACAACTAAAGCTTGAGGCTTGGCATGCAGTTTTAGGCAGTTTATTTGTGAATTGTCCCTGCATTAGGTCAATATGGTGTAATATAAACATGACCAAATACATACATGTGTCGGGATTTTTCTGGGGGGAACTTTTCATGTCTTTTATATTTAATGGTAATCTGACGTACTTATGTGAGTAAGATTTTAATTGTAAATTGATTCTAATAACTTATTCTGACCCCTGTCATTAACTCAGAAATGTTAGTGTCCCTGTGGTAGTGTTTCTGGGTTATTGAGCATTCAAGTAGGATGACCAATGTTCATGCATGTTAAGTGCTCCGGGTGGTATTCTGCCAGGACAGAATAGTAAAATGATAACCACTCAGCGGGAAAGGCAATTAAACAACTGTGAACAGCACGCCGAAGCCTAGAACTACAGACTCTAGCCATGTTTCAATATGTGTACTTGTCCGTACTTGCGTTCTTGCGGACTTGTGAAACGTCATCAGTCGAAGACCAAGTACTGTCCCAATTCTAAGTACGCATCTGACCAAGTAAGATGAAATGCCAGGATGGGTTCTCGCTCTGTCCACATTATCGAGTCTGCATCAGACCGGACTTGTGTTGATTTCAGACAGTCAAGTATCCCAGAATGCAAAAGCCGAGGAGAAAACTTTCAACGGTAACACAGGCTTTTTTTGTAAATACTACTGTTATTGTGACACAAACTGTAGTTTTATGATTATTTGAGGTGAGAATGTAGTGGTATAAATGCCAAATATGTAGTCATTTTATCAAGATAAAGCCTGCTTAAAATTTTGCTCCGACGATTTCGGAGATGTGAGCGTCCCGGTTTGACAGCTGTGACGGCAGCCAGTGCTCACAGTAGCCGCCGAAAGCAGCCTGATGTTGGCAAGGCTTTCTTAAATCTGCCGCTGGCTCTGACAGCTCCGTAGCGGTGAAACTGGGATATACGTAGTTTAGCGGTCACACTTTGTCCTCACAGTGTAATTTAGTCAATGCTCACAATCGATTTAAAAGAAGTTAAAGTTAATGTTGGAACTTTATATTTTTATTTGTTGTTGTACTGATCGCTGCCTTGGTACGTCTGAATTATTTTCTTGCTTTCATTACCTGTAGTACAGCCTTGTTTTATTCTTATGACTGTTACTGTGCATTAAAAATAACATTTAAGCAATGTTTTAGTGAAGGGCAGCTGGATAAACATCTTCCCTGACTGCTGGGAGACTCCCCAGAACATGGCCATCTCCATCCTGGACCTTCTGCCGGAGCATCTGTTTCCAGCTCCACTGAAGATCATTAAGAGGGACGCAGATCCTGTGAGACACATGACGCTGTAGTAACGCAGATCCTGTGAGACGGCAGATTCAAACAAGGCGCGCGAATTCATTCATTCATACATTCAGTAAATCTACGTTTGCCAAACTAACTTTAAATTTTGAAAAGAAAGAAACTTAGTGTCTTTTAAGTTTCACTCTGGAGGAAGGCGGAGAAGATCTGGCCAGCCTGACGGACTACATAGACGAGTGCTACGATAGAATCGTCATGGGGAAGCCGAAGAGTGGAAAGTGTGAAGTTCAAAAAATGTCTGATCTGCTGACTGACAGATTGACCGCCCCTTTACTCATGTAAGGCTTGATGTCTATGCCCATGGAGTGTCATCACTTGGCGGACGCGAGGTGGAGCTGCTGAGAGCAAGAGGTGGGCTGTCATTTTCACTTGTCTCAGTACAAGAGCTGTGCACCTTTTAGTCATTCAATCTATGTCAGTCTCAAGCTTCATCGACGCCTTGAGGCGCTTTCTGTCCTTACGGGGACCTATCAAACACCTAAGGTCGGACAGAAGGACAAATTTCATTGGTGCATGCAGAAAGCTTCAAGTTAACGCTGATGACCTTGAGATCAAGAACTACCTGCAGGAACAGGGATGTACATGGAACTTTTAATGCTCTCTGTTCTTCACACAAGGGAGGAGCTTGGAAGAGGCTAATAGGAGTGGCAAGACTTATCCTGGATGCACTGCTGATGAAAGATGGTGCTACCAGACTGTCTCATGAGGTCCTAACAACCTTGATGGCTGAGGTTATGGCCGTCCTGAATCCCCAGCCACTGGTCCCAATCTCATACAATGTTGAAGTACTTGAAATGCTCACACTTGCTACTCTCCTAACCCAGAAGATGAGTGTTACTCCTGCATCCCCAGGAAACTTTGAATTGGACCACCTATATAAGGTACAGTGGTGCCAGGTCCAGAGCTTGGCAGAATCTTTCTGGAAACTGTAGAGATTGGAGTACCTGCCGACTTTTCAGCTGCGGAGAAAGTGGACCTTGGAGAAGTCGGACCTCAAGGAAAGTGATATTGTTTTAATGAAGGACATTCAAGCAGAATGTAATGTGTGGCCTCTTGGACGTATAGTCAAGACCATTACTAGCTCAGACACCAAAGTCTGTAAGGTGATGGTGCAGACTCTTCACCAAGGGGTAATTAAGGAGTATCTAAGGCCCAATAGTGATGTTGTTTTACTCATGCCAAAGAAGAAAATGTAAACAGTGGTATAACATATTTATACCAAGTGGGGAGTGTTCTGACTCCTGTCATTAACTGAGAAACGTTAGTATCCCTTTGGTGGTGTTTCTTGGTTACTGCACATTTAGGCGAGATGACCAGTGTTTATGCACGTTAAGTGCTCCACCACAGAGTTGACTGTCTGAGCCTTACAGTGGAGCAATCATTTTACAACAATATAAAAAGCTAAGAAGATTCAGTAAAGAGAACTCAACTTCAGTCAAGCATGTAGGTCTCTTCTTTTTTCTGTTTGCTATCTGTCTGGAAATACAGATATACCACCTATTTACTGAATCTTCATAGCTTTTTTTTCTGTCAGGACAGAAATTGATCTTTGTGGAAACTGTTTGGTAGGCTCAAAATGGATTTTCTTGCTTTATGTTCTTTTAGGAATAAACTTGGCCTTCTCAAGACCAATGTAACAAGCTGGACTATGTGCAGAAAGTTAAAGTGCGAGTACATGTATATTTATAATAAATGCAAAAGACTTTTTCATCAAGCTCTTCCAATAAAGTAGTTGAGTTCAGTAAATATAATAGGCAAGGTAACAGTTCGCTGAGTTTCTACAGCCTATACAAAGTGTGAACTGCAAATAAATTGAATTTGTTTTCAGAAAATGTCACAAGTTGCATCTTTTTACATTTTTTATTTATTTTTTTTTTTTGTGGAATTGGCTATTTTTGTTAAGCAAAATTGTTACGATTCAGTCTGAGCGGGATCCGAAAATGCAACAGAGGGTTTTGGTTAGAAGCAAAGAAGGATTTATTTGTGGCTGCAGGGAAAACAGGGGACACCGGGAAGCACGTGAGGGTAACCGAGTGAGCGAGGGTTTTCCAGGGGAGGTTTCCAAAGGGACCGGGAGGCAGAACTGCTGAGGCTGGAGCTTGGCTTCAGAAGCTGGGCCAGGGAGACGTCAATTCAATGAGGAGGCTCTGGCATAAATGTAGAAAAAAATCAAAGTTAGACAAAGCTAGATTGTCAATTCACAAAGTTCCGTAGTCAACTGGCTGGCCTGTTACCACTCAAGGGAGGAATAGTCCACTGGCACTGGAGCACAGGTGGAGGCAGGCTTTTTTCCAGCGCTGATTACCAATTATCCTCAGGTGCGGAGGAGAGTGAGTGAGGCTTCTCCCGTCCAAAGCCCCACCCAGCCTGAAACACACTTGCAGCCCGCAAAATCCGTCCATTATCTATACACCGCTTAATCCTCACTAGGGTCGCAGGGGGGCTGGAGCCTATCCCAGCCGACTTAGGGTGAAGGCAGGGGACACCCTGGACAGGTCACCAGTCTATCACAGGGCTACACTTAGTGACAGACAACCAAGCACACTCACATTCACACCTACGGACAATTTAGAATCACCAATTAACCTCAACATGTTTTTGGACCTTGTGGGAGGAAGCCGGAGAACCCGGAGAGAACCCAACTGCACGCAGAAAGATTCCGGTGCCCCCACCGGGACACAAACCGGCAACCTTCTTGCTGTGAGGCAACAGTGTTACCAACTGCGCCACCCTGCAGCCCCAGCCTGCAACAAAGAAGCACAAATACGCTTAAAACACGTTTCACAAAACGCACAAAATAGCACTTTGAACAACTTATTTGTGTAAAATGTTGATTTACTGTCACCATACAAAAACTATTTACACATTAAAACAATTTCACTTAACAGATGCTTTTATCCAAAGAGACATACATTTTTGAGAGTAGATCACATTCATACACCAATGGTGATAGAGCTGTCATGCAAGGTGCATGCCTGCTATTGGGAGCAACTTTTGGGTTCAGTGTCTTGCCCAAGGACACTTTGACTGTGGAGGAGCTGGGGATCGAACTGCCAACCTTGCAATTAGTGGACAACCCGCTCTACCACCTGAGCCACAGTCGCACATTAACAGTGGTTTGTGTCCATCTGGGTGCTTTGAGTTCAACATTCACTTTTCTTTTTGCTCCATGCTTTATGCTCAACTATGTTAACAAGGGATTTGCTGGTTTTATCTTTTACTGTGTTTTTTCATTGAAAACAGCTGTCTAATGCTGCTTAAACATTGAGCTTGAAATTGTAAACCTGATAGGAAGTGATTTTTGCAAAGTGATTCAAAATGGACTGTAGATTTACTGATAAATCTTTCAGTGCTTCTTTTACAAACCGAGTTTTGTGAGCCATTGCTTATGTAATTAAATGTTGATCAGTTCAGCTTTGTTAAACATAATTGCCAAAATGTATTTCACATTTCATTGAAAGAGTAATATAGTGCTGTATAGAGTGTAATAAAATGTATTCTGCTTCCTGCAGCTGAAGTTCATGTGGGGAAACCTGGCAGTGGGATCTGGGGACCGTTGGAGAGAAGTGTCTGTTCCCTTCCTCCAACCAGGACAGGTAAGATAAGGGAGCTTTCATTGGTCAAATAAATATTTGAAAATGCACCCTGAGTTTGTCTTCTAAGCTGTTTTCACATGTCAGTTCTGGACAATGCGTTGACAATCGCATCAGGGCATTGTCCGGAGTCATTTCACACGCAGCAGATAACAGCTTGTATTGTTTTCTCTATGAAGCAATGATTCACATGGATACAATCAGCACATTCATGATCAGCTCTTTATTTTGTGTTAAGAGGTATTCATGGTGTAGCATAACCATTGGATTGTTTTGATAATTCTTTTAATCAGAGGTTGTAAGCTCTGATTTTATTGACCTCTAGTTCCCAAGCAAAGAAATACACGGTAGAATCAACAACAAGAAACATTTATTAACTACTGCTATAAACAAACAATCAGACAACAATGATGTAACAAACAACAGTCAGTGTATGGTTGACTACAGGCAAACAAATAAATTAAGAGTCATCGTCATTGGAAGCAGTTGGTGGAGCGACGAGCAATTTAGTGTCACTTTGGAAATGAGAAACTAATTGTAATTTCTAAATTCTCCCATTTAGCAGACAAAGAATTATACCAGCATACTGACACTCCAGGATTAATGTGCAACATCAGTGGGAGGCAGATTGCAGACGGATGTGTATTTGTGAAAATTTGATGGATGACATGGGTTAGGAACACAGAGACAAGATGACACCTTTGCGTAGTTTCGTTGAAAAAAATGTGCCGAAGTAAATACACTAAGAGTCAGAGATCATAGTTACGAAGGAAAAACAAAGCCCAAGTTAAATAGTAGAAAGACCTCCAAGCTAAATTGCATTCCAGTGAATTTCTTTTTTCCCATAAGACCAGTGCAGTCTGAAAACTCCAATCAGAAAGCACAGGTCAGTCTCATTTCAGAGAGCACAGATGATAGAATATTAGCAAGGCTAGCGTTTGCCATCTTTGTTATGCGGAATGCAACAAAACAGATAGCTACGAACACCAATGATGTGTAGCTGTTCATATTATACATCTCTCTAGTTTGCTTATAGTCTGCTTGGAGGGTGCATTCCATATATTTAGAGTAGATTAGTGTCTGCTTATACCATGCATGCACACTATGAGTAAAATCAAAATTGCCCGTTTTGGCAGGTGAAAGGTGGTACACCAATCTTGGGATGACAAAATTTACATCAGTTGAACTATAGCACCACTTTACCAACTTTCTTGGCAGCGGGGAATAGATTGAATGTGTTTAGACCAGACACAAGGGTCGTATTTCTACATTGCTGCAACATTAGTTAAGACACAAAGTTTTATTTTGGCAACTTGTTAAGTAAGGTCATTTTATTCATAGCAAACAGCTACGAAACTAGTGCCGTTCCAGTTTGTGTCTCCCTCTATATCTCGGGGCAACATGGGTCCAGGTTCCAGCTCAGGTCTGATTTTGTTCAGAGTAGTACTTTTCTATTTTATTTTAGGGTGTGGGCACAAATTTTTGGTCCCGTGAAGATGTCTGTTTTTTGTTTGTGTGTGTCTAGATCGGTATAGTAAGTGTAGCACTGTGTGCTCCTGTTGTGGAGGGCTCCTATACCTCTCACTGGCGTCTGGCGCATGCTGGAGAGCAGTTTGGACCGAGAGTGTGGTGCAGCATCATGGTCGACCCTCTGGCCCCGGCACCCATGATGGCTGATGGGATACTTGTGTCGCCCTGTGTCACACCACAGGTAGAGCAAATAATTAGATAAATTAAAGCAGAAGTCATTCAGAATTTAAACTTCAAAGTTGTAAAATAAAGCTGTGGAAAAAAAAAACATTTATGTGCATAACTGTGTAAACACAAAGAGTGATAAACACAAACACATACTTTGATTCATAATGTAGATTTGTGTGTGTAGCTGTCTGAAATGATTTGTGTTTATCTGCAGGGCAAGAACCCAGTTGTGAAAGATGGAAAAGCCTGTACTACTTCTAGGGAGCCACCTTTAATGTCAGTGGACCAAGAAGAATACTACATCCCCTCAGTAGACCTGCTTACTGCGCAGGTAATATAATCTTTAATCATTACACTGCTGTGTTCTGCTGAAAGTCTTTGATTTCCTCTGCACTGATTCTAACAACAAAAGTGTTAATAGCCACTTTCAAGTACCAATCCAGTAAAATTCTCTACAAAGTACAAACTATAATATGTGTAAGCAAATGTGAGGCTATAATGGTAGATCATGTGTTTATGAGAGGTGAAGATGATCATATACCAACATGCTTTGTAGATTTGGAGAGTATTTTACATTTTAAATTTCATATAAGGCATGTATTTAAGTCTTAATAGTAAAGTCCATGATTTAACAAAATTTAAAGACCAAATCACTTGAAATTCACTAGAATCAAAAAGTGAAAAGCTATGATTCCTAACAAAAGCTTCCATTAAGTCAAGGGGCAGGTTGTAGGCCAGTAATTGGACATAATTGCTTCCTTCTGAGGATCTGTCATTATAAGAACTGTCCACCTTGGGTTAATCACTCTCGGTGGGTCCCACCCATTAGCAGCTAGGTTGTTTGTGCTGCTAGGTATCCATGGAGTGCAACTAGTTATTTGTGGATTGCCATACAATCTTTGTTGTACCTTCTCAGTTTCTAGTTGTAGTAGCAGTTTCTGAATATTGGAATAATGAGCTAGAAGTTGCTTCTTTGTTAGTTTAGATGTTGGGTTTCGGAGTATCCATGAGTCCCATGGTCTATGCAGAAATCCCCTGACATTGCTTGTGTTGTAGCTTTCCAACAGTTCCATGTTCTCTGCCCTCATCCATGAATGCCTTGTTCGTGTAGCTTACTTCTCATGAGGTTGCCCTGATTCCCCAACACCTGACGCGCAGACCTTGTTGACCCGAGTCCAAGGTAGTATGGCTTTTATATTTATTGAACAGCTCATGTGGTAGGCTTGATAGCTTTAAGGACCTTGCTTAAGGGCCCACACTGGACTTGCCACACACCTGACCAGAATTCAAACCCCCGATTTCCATGCCTCCTGTCACGCCCCCTGACCGGGGCATGGATTCGGACAGAGAATAAGGAACTGTTGGAATGCTACCATACAAGCAATCCCAGTGATAGTGGATATATGCAGAAAATGTGGGACCTATGGATACTTCGAAACCCAACATCTAAGCTAACTAAGAAGCAAGTTCTAGCTCAGTGTTTACAATGTCCATAAATGCAAACTGCTATCACAACTCGAGAATGATGAGGTAAAACAAACTGCTATGACAAGTAGGAGCCAGGTCAGGGGGAAATATCATAATTATCCTCATACTCCAAGATTGAGTTCCAAGTCCCAACAACCACAAACCCATATAACCTTAACAGAAGGGGAGCTGAGACAGAAAATTATAACTAAGCTAAATACCTGTAGTTTCCGTTCACCTACGTAAAGAAGTGCCTACAGAAAGTCTACTTGACAATGGAACGCAGCTCTGCTAACTGTCCCTACTATGACAATCACTGAAACCAATAGGCTGGTATACACAACAGCAACAGTCATGATTGATGCTTGGCTACAAGGTGAGCACCATAAGGCCAAAAGGAGCAGTATCCTCCATGAACAAGAAGGCAGGAGCCAATATCAAGGTAACAAGGAGGGAAGTTAGCCAGCTACCAGAACTACAGAAAAGTACGATGAGAAAGGACTACCTAGGAAATAGAACAAGCTGTCCATACATAAGCACTGAAGAAACAAAGGATCATAGCTCTGGTCACGTCTTAAAAATTATGTATGTAGAATAAAGTAAAATTTAAAATTGGAAATACTGCAGACACTGAAACCAGGAATGTTTGGTGTATTTCTTTAACAGTTTCTTAAAGTGATTATCCGCTGATGGGGTTTTTGCTTTCATCATATTGGGAACCCTGCAGAAGACAGAATTAAAGGGCAGAATAGAAACAGAATAGTAAAAATTGAAACTGCAAAAAAAAAAAAATCCTGACATTTTAATGGCTGTATAAATGTGAAACACTGCCTACTGCATTTCCCACAACGCTGCTCAAACTAATTAATTGTATTTATTTATTTATCTTTTTAAATGTATTTTATGACTTACCTTTGTCTGTCAGGATCTTCTGTCTTTCGAGCTGTTAGACATCAACATCGTCCAAGAGTTGGAGAGTGTCCCAAACAACACTCCTACTGGTAAGAAAGGTTATAGTTGTTTGCAGTTGTTGGTGGGAAGGGTCCTGAACACTGACTGCATGGACAAGAGAATCTCAGTAATGAGACAGGTTGTTGTTCATCCTCTCAAAACTCCTCGTATTCCATAGAGGCTGTGTCTTCTCTTTGACTACTTAAATTAAATACATAAAAAAATCAACACATACGGTGCTGTTCCTAAAAACCTAATAAAAATAAATACTACTCCATTAACAGAAAAAAAACCCGTATTAAATGTGAGTTACTACATACTATATCTTTGTGACTAAATCTCTGTGAGTACATGATTTGATAACTGATCATCAAATTGGCGTAGCTTAACATAAAATAATTGTTCATTTTGTGACTAAGGCACCAAATGTGCAGGTGATCACTGATATATTGAGAATGAAAGCGAATAGTAGACCATCACAAATTTGATGGATTGTCAAACTTTCCTACCTCATTGGACTCATATGCAATAACATAAACAATCTAAATCCTATTGACCCTGAGAACTAGATAAAATACTTTGTGAAAATTCTATGAACTATGACCTTTAACAAAGAACATACTTCAATATCAATACTATATACTGCAGTGAGTGAGTAAAAATAGTTCCTGTAGTATTAATTTGTCTGAACTTCTCTGAAGGAGTTACAAGTGTCCGCATCTGAGATATGATCGACTGTACATACAAAAACTGTTGCCCAAGTTCTTCACCAGTCAAAGCTTTATAGGAAATTGGCAAAAGTCAATGTTTAAAAAAGCTTGTATTAAATCTTGACAGAATTCCCCTGTAGGCACGTGGAAGGCAAGTGTTCTTAGAATGGTTCAAATTGTAGACAGCAATTTTACTGGTCTTTTCAAACAAGCTGCATAGGTAATGGCTTCAGTTATTCACTGAAAATTGCTACATGACCTATGTTAATACGTAACTCTGCTCACTGTGTTATGTAGACATTCCACAATTTTTTTGCAGCCTTTTTTTTTGGTTTGTTTTTGGAAATGTATTATTTTCTTGCATAATAACAAAACATGTTTGAAGAAGTAGCCATTTTAGAAAATGGTTGTCATTGTCATTAGAATGCCTATATGTAATGACCTAACGACCAGACCAATATATTTGGCATTTTCTATATTTTTAAAGTTATAGATGTACCAAATTTGGCAGTTTTATCACACACTCACAAAAGATTGCTTATGCTGCCCGACTACAAGTCAAATTAATTGGTACATTCCACAAAATACAGGCTGAGGAGGAGTGGCAACAATCTTCCCGAGACCTAAACTTCACTATAACTCATTCAAGTGCCCTACTCTCAACCTCTCACACCCAAATGGGAAAACATGAAAACCTGTTAAATTTAATACTATACAGGTTGGACATAGTGACTAAACCACTGTGATAGCCAATATCTGCCTCTCCTTTTGCAGTTCTTGGTGGAACTTTTTTTTTTTTCATTAGGATGTAATGGACAACAATGATGCGCCGACTGGCATCTGGGCATGGGATACTTTGGCTCGGTTTGTTTGTTCTCGCGCTGATTTGATGTTGTAGGGCCTGTGGTTTTTGTTCTTCCAGTCATTATTCCTATCATCTTTCATTATTGTTATTATTATTGTTATTGTTATTATGATTGAAAGTACATTATCCTTCCAATCCCACATCAGTAACATTACCAGATCTGCCTACTTCCACCTACGTAACATCAATCGCCTCCGCCCCTCCCTCTCCCCCCACACTGCTGCCATCCTCATCCACAGTCTCATCACTTCCCATCTGGATTATTGTATTTCTCTCCTCTTTGGTCTCCCTCACAAATCCCTCCACAAACTTGAACTGGTCCACAATTCAGCTGCCTGCATCACTCCTGTCCTCCAACAGCTCCACTGGCATCCAGTAACAGTGCACTTGCCTCACACGCTCGTGATGATATCCTGATGGCATACGTCAATTTGGCGTGATTGTCAAAAAACAAAACAAAAACAAAAAACAAAACAGAGACACTTCAGCAATCATGTGATATGCTGTCTTGTAAATTCTGTTAACATACTGACAGGGTTTGAGCTTCAGGACACACAGTCATCCCGGGGCGATAACCAAAAAAAATAGATCCGAGAGCATACAAACTGATATCAGGACAAAAGTTAAAACTTCAGAACAAATGGTGATGAAAATAAGTATGATTTCATGTTTTTTGTAGCACACACACAGATCCTGACAAGTTGGCAGTGACAGCTCCCGGTACTGACTTCCAGCTGATACCGGCCATCAGCATCTCCAGTGAGCCAACCCGCTCCTCCAGCGGAGACACGGACTAGCTGTAACACTGATATGTATATATATATATATATATATGTATGCATATATTCACTAAAAATTACCTCTTAAAAACATTAATGTTATATCCCAATATGAGATCTGCGCTTCAGCGATAAAGCCAACGATGTGTGTGTGTGTCTGAAATGTACGAAAACGCTGCTTGTATTCTCTGTGTGTGAAATCATTTGGCCGCTGTGCCACTGATGATGAATAATGAGTGTGATCAGATGTGGTGTTTTCATCCATTCATACTGAGGCGGTGACAGAAGAAACGGCCCTTGCACTGAGACATGCAGTCGCGCCAGGTCGCGCTGTGCTGTCTAGAGTCCTGACCTGTACATCTGTATAAATGCTTTCGAAATAACAGTCAAAGACAAAATGATTTATTTTTTAATGTTTGTTTTATTTTATTAGATTATTCAGTTTAATAATCTGACTTTGTTACGCTAGTGCTCTTGTCTCTAATCTTTTCACATGGATTTGTAGAAAATCCTGCCGCTGCTTCAGACATTAAAATGAACTCTTTTACAAAGGTAGATTTACTTAAAGCAATACAAAACTGATTATAATATGGTATATCTATTATTTGTTTAAAGCAATCATGCAATCGATGATCACTGGCAAAACATGAGCGTGTGCCATGAGGGCGCCTTTTATACTCCTGGCGTGGGGTGATACGCGCACGCCAAGCATTCGATTTTGTTTATGAGTTGTGATTGTTTGCGCCATGCTTTACACACAAGGGGCACTTGCTCCCTCATTGCGTGCAATGAACGTCTTAGACCACAGATTTTCTTAACACGTAAAATTTGCACATCTCACTGACAAGCTCCTTGCAGGGGGAGCAAGTTACACTTGCTGCGTCGCTGTTCACAGAGAATTTGTAGAATCTTTTTGACATGTCAAAGATTCTCCCTTTGTGCTTACAGGCTATCTGCGACCTCGAAATTTTACAAGACGGACTTGCATGGCACATGCCATTTTGTGTGTATTTTGGACGCAGACAGGCCGTAGGACCCCGTGCGGCTGGTTGTGACCAAGGCCTGAAGTGACAATTTAACTTGTAAATGTCCACAGCATTTAGACCACTAACAAGCTACTAGTATTCAGTGGGAAAGACAGAAATTCTTTACACTAACATGGCAATATAACAGCACCAGTGGTCAATATGCAGGCACCTCTGTAGCATACTGCCTTAAACAGGAATAATTGCCAATCAATTGTGTGAACTCACCTAATCTAAATCTAATCAACTCAAGCTTATTTTTAATTTCCACAACTGTCTTGGAAATAAAATTAGAGATAATATTACACTGAATTAAGGAAATACTGAAATCAGGATACTGAGCCCTTTTGAGCCTAATATTCCTTGAGCTCTCACTGGTAATATTTTTATGAGCTTCTGTACAACAACAATGCAACAGTTAGAGAAAAATCTTGACATCCTTTCTCCTGCTGTTCCAGATGTATCACTTAGATGAGTAGCTGAATTGCTTGAAAAGCCATAGGTAAACTTTTAACTAAACACCCAGACAGCTTTATAGTGGTTGGGGATTTTAACCACAGCAGTTTAAAGTCTGTGCTCCCCAAGTTCAAGCAATTTGAGGACTTTAAAACCAGAGGAGAGAACATGCTTGACTTGGTGTTTTCAAAATTCCCTGATGCATACAAAGCAACCCCCCGCCCCCACCTCAGCCGCTCTGATAATCTTTCTGTTATGCTGGTGCCGGCTTGCAAACCCCTCCTGAAGTACAGTAGGCCAGTTAAAAAACAAGCCAGGATCTGGCCAGAAGGTGCATCCTCAGCACTTTAAGGTTGTTTTATGGACACTGACTGGGAGGTTTTCAAAACAGCAGCCTCCCAAGGTGATCAGATTGACATTGAGGAGTATGCTGAGGCGGTAACCAGCTACATCGCAAAGTGTACAGAGGATGTCACTATCATTAAAACCTTCACAGCACGTGGAAACCAAAAAACCCTGGATGACTGCAGAGGTGCGCTGGCTGCTGACGGCCCGTGATGCAGCCTTCAGAGTTGGACACAGGACTGCTCTTCACTCAGCCAGATCTGAGCTCTCAAAATGGATCAAGGCTGCGAAATGCACCTATGCAGAGAAGATCCAGGAACACCTCTGTGACACAGGAAACACTAGACGGATGTGGCAGGGAGTCCAGGCACTGACGGATTACAAGACCAGGCAGGGAGTTGACGACGATGACGCTTCTCTGCCAGACAGGCTCAACAACTTCTTTGCACGCTTTGAAGCATCAAACCCGACAATGAGAGAGAGGGCTGGTCCTTCTCCTTCTTCTGTCAGGCCAGCTTTCACCATCAACGCAGCAGACACATGGAGGACCCTAGCCAGGGTCAACCCATGAAAAGCAGCAGGAGCGGACAACATCCCGGTACATGTGCTCAGAGTCTGCGCTGACGAGCTGGCAGATGTGCTGACTGAGTCAGGCCATTGTCCCCAGAGGCTTTAAAGCATCCACCATAGTTCCAGTGGCAAAGAAGTCAGTTGTAGCCTGTCTGAATGACTATTGCCCCATCGCGCTGACACCAATTGTGATGAAGTGTTTTGAACGACTCGTCAAATCACACATCACAGCCAGCCTTCCTGCATCGCTTGACCCTCTTCAGTTCGCTTACCATCCCAACCACTCCACAGAGGATGCTATATCTACCACCTTGCATTCAATCATCACCCACCTGGAAAATAAAGACACCTACACTACAATCCTGTAAATTGATTTCAGCTCAGCGTTTCATACTGTCATCCCTCAGAGACTAATTGAGAAACTCCTCCTGCTCAGCCTGGATGTCGCCATGTCTCTGGTGTCCTGGACTTTCTGACCGAAAGAGCCCAGTCTGTCCGAGTCAGAAAGAACATCTCCAAGTCTATCATGTTGAGCTCTGGATCTCCTCAAGGCTGTGTACTCAGTTCACTGTTGTTTACACTGCTGATACACGACTGTGCAGCCACACATGAGGGGATCCAGATCATCAAATTTGCTGATGATACCACAGTAGTGGGACTTATTCATGGGAACAAAGAGTCAATGTACAGAGATGAAGTGAAACACCTTGAGGGCTGGTGCAGTAAGAACAACCTGCTGCTAAATGTGGACAAAACGAAAGAGATGATCATTGCCTTTCGAAGGTCACGTCCTGAGCATGCTCCCCTCAGCATCAACAGCTGCACAGTGGAGAGAGTGGAGAACATCAAGTTCCTCGGAGTGCAGATCTCGCAGGACCTGAGCTGGAATAAGAACATTGCAGCGATCATCAAACGGTCCCAGCAGAAACTGCATTTCCTGAGGAAGCTGAAACAAGCCTCTCTCACTGCCAGCATCCTCAGGACTTTTTGCAGAGGTGTGGTGGAGAACGTTCTGACATGCTGCATCTCAACATGGTCCTCCAGCTGCAGTATGTCAGACAGAAAAGCCCTGCAGAGGATAGTTAGAGGAGCTGAGAGGGTCATCAGAGTTTCCTCTCCTCTGTCCAAAAACTTTTCCAGAGCCGCTGCAGGAGCAGGGCACTGAACATTGTCAGGGACTCCTCACACTCTCTCCATAAACTGTGAACTGTTGAACTGCTACCATCAGGCAAACGTGTCTGGAGCATTAAAGGAAGGACCTCCAGAATGATCAACAGCTTCGTTCCACAAGCTGTCAGAATGCTGAACTGCTGATCCAGATATGCAAACTCTTCTTTATTTAAATTGCTTTACGTTATTGGATCCGAAAGACACACTCTCTCATCTTGCCTGTACTGCTGTGTATGTACAGCAAAATGACAATAAACTTGATTTGATTTGATTTGATTTGATTTGTATTAGGAACATCACAGATTACAAATAAAGCCATAGCACCCAAACCCCAAATGACACCTCCCTCCCAGATCAGCTTAACACCTTTTTGCCTGCTTTGAGGTCAGCCCACACTCAGGACCAGCCTCTCCAACCCCACCTCATCCTACCAACAAATGACCAATCACTCACGCTCCAGTCCTACCAGTTGAAGATGGCCCTGCAAAAAATCAACAGCAACAAAGCAACAGGGCCAGACCGGGTCCCCGGTGCACTGAAGGCACGTGCCAGCCAGCTTGCTGGAACTTTCACTGCCATCTTCAACTGGACCCTGCATATAGCCACAGCCCCCACCTTCCTGAAGACCACCACCATCATCCCCGTCCCCAACGATACAGCAGTCTCCAGCCTGAATGATTACTGGCCAGTTGCTCTCACGGCGGTTATCATGAAATGCTTTGAGAGACTGATGCTTGCCAACATCAAGGCCTCCATCTCCCTGGACTTTGATTGAACCAGTTTGCCTACAGGGCAAACAGATCCACAGATCTCACTTGCCATACACCCAGCCCTCACCCACCTGGAGACCCCCAACAGGATGCTGTTTGTTGACTTCAGCTCAGCCTTCAATTCCATCAACCCTTACAAGCTGGTCAGCAAACTGCAGTTTGGAAACCCCCTGTGTCTCCTTGGATCAAAGACTTTCTCAAAAGCAGACCACAATGTGTCAGGCTGGGCAACCACACCTCATTCACAATCACTCTGAACACTGGTGTCCCCTAAGGCTGTGTCCTCAGCCCGCTCCTCTACTCCCTCTACCCCCATGACTGCACCCCCAGTCTCCAGCTTCAAGTTCCTCAGATTGCACATCTCAGAGGAACTGACATCGAGAACAAAAAGCACCCACCTCATCAGGAAGGCCCAGCAGTGCCTCTTCTTCCTGAGGACTCTGAGATGCACTGGGCTCCCACAACAGCTGCTGAAAAACTTTTACCGCTGTACAATACAGCGTATCTTGACTTACGGGTGTACAGTCTGGTACTCAAGTTGTACAGCAGCAGAAAAGAAGGACCTGCAGCGCATCATCCATTCGGCTCAGTGGACTTAAGGCTCCCCACTGCAAAAACTATGTGACATTTACTAAAACCGACTCCACATACAAGCCGTCATCATCAGGGAAGACCCCTTTCACCCCCTGTTCACCTCCCTCCCCTCAGGCAGACTCAGAACCATCCGTACTCGGTCAAATAGACCGAAGAACAGCTTCTTCCCCAGAGCCATGGACAGTCTGAACTCATCACTTTAAAAATGTGCAATTATTGAACAGTGGAAACTTTATAAATACACCTTACCTTACTGTACACCATGAAATTCCTGCTGCTAATGTGTATATATTTTTGTATTTATGAGTTTTTATTTATATGTGTATATGGTTTTTTTTAACATTTACCAAAAATGCCCAGTAAGACTCATGCTGCTACTGTAGGAGATGGAATTTCATTGTATTTTCATGTACACTGATAATAAAGGCATCTTTAATCTATTTTATCTCTTTAATCTTTATTACATATTCCAGCAAATCTTTGCTTTCATTGCGTTTCTCTAAAATACAGGATTGTACGGTCTTGGACTTACTGAATAAAGTACCTTGTGTTGTGAACTGGTGCTATATACAGACTAAATTGAATATATGCTTCCCAAATACAATATAATGAGAAAACACATACATTCCATTTGCTATGGAGATGACACCCAGCTATTTGTATCTACAGTGGTCTATAAGAAGTATTCACCGCTCTTGGAAGTTTTCTGCTTTTATTGCTTTTCTCCTTTTAAATGATGTTCAATTAGTTTGGCAGGGGGCTGCAAGGTGGCGCAGTTGGTAGTACCATTGCCTCGCAGCAAGAAGGTCTCTGGTTTGCGTCCCGGTGGGGATACCGGGAGTTTGCATGTTCTCCCCGTGCAGCGTGGGTTCTCTTCGGGTTCTCCAGCTTCCTCCCACACAGTCCAAAAACGTGTTGAAGTTAATGTGAGTGTTTCCACCAGGACACCACTTAAGGACGCTCAGCTACTGAGATGGAAGCGACCGTGCATACAGCAATTCTTACCCAGGCTTTTTACCAGTCAAAACTTCATGGGGAATGGCAAAAAGAAAGCCACTGTTAAAGGAAGCTCATATTAAATCTTAACAGAGGTCACCAGATGGCACGTGGGACACTAATATAAACTAGAAGAAGGTTCTTTGGTCTGTTGAGATCAAAGTTGAGCTTTTTTAGGATCAGACTAGAGGCTATGTTTGGAGGACCCTAACACTGCACATCATCATAAATGTGCCATCCCCACCATAAAGTATTGTGGTGGCAGCATCATAATGTGTGGATGCTTCTCAGCAGCAGGCCCTGACAGACTTGTTTTGGGAAAGGGTTAATTGATTATAACAAAGCAGGGTAATCCTGGGGGAGAGCCTGATGCAGTCTGCAAGGAAACTGTAACTGGGAAGGAGATTTGTTTTCCAGGAAAACAATGACCCAAGGCATGGTTCAAAGGCAACAATGTGAATGTTCTGGAGTAACCGAGTCAGCGCGCAGACTTCAATCCACCTGGGAGTTTGTGGCTGGATTTCAAAAGGGTGTTCACTAACGATCCCCATACAACCCAGCAGAGATTAAGCAGTTTTTTGCAAACAAAAATTAAAACCTTTCTAATTCTGACTCTGGTTGTAATTCTGATGCTGTAAATGCAGCAATAGGTGCATTTACTAAAGTTGGAGGGGATGAATGTGTATGCAATAATTTATATTACGTTTCTAATTTTTAATTAAAAAATCTTTCTTTTAGACATGAAAGGGTCTTTTTTTTTTTTTTTTTTTTGTAGATTTTTCTCCAAAAAGCCAAATTATATTGACAATTATTTAACATTGAAAAGCAATCAAATGGGAAAGCTTCCAAGGGATGTTATTTTTTTTTTACAGGCACAATATGAATCCAGATGAAACAAACAAGTTAAGACCAGTTCTCTAGGCCTGCCTTCTTTCACCTGCACAGAATTGCCAACATTAGGGACATTCTGTATCAGAGTTGTAAAAAATAAATAAATAAATAAAAAAAATAAATAATAAATATATATATATATATATACATACTAGTCCATGCATTTGTATAGAAGCCCTAAGAGGACATGTTTTTTTGTTTTTTTTACAAGCCCTTTTCTCCTGATAACGAGATATTTATTCATGATCTCGCGTGGATTTACAGAAGAATAAGAAGAAGTGGTGGGCGGATGATGTGACTGCAGGTGCCGTGCGGTGTTCAGCGTGGACAAAGTTGTGTGTGTGTGTGTGTTTTGAGAAAGCAACGTTCTTATTGTTGTATTTTTTTCCAGTCACGAGGTACCTCTATGCCAAGGTTTGGCATAAAACTGTTGATTTTTTTGTGTGTGTGTGTTGTTTTGTCTTCTAGCTCTTAGTGACTGGCTGCTTGCAAGTTCCTATTGCATTTTGTTCCAGTCACAAAGTACCTTTATGCCAAGGTTTGGCATAACTGTTGATTTTTAAATATATATATATATATTTTGTGTGTGTTGTATTCTCTTGTAGCTCTTAATGTCTGGCTGCTTGCAAGTTCCTATTGCATTTTGTTCCAGTCTTTTGCTGACTGAGAGTTCCATATTTGTATTTGTTGGTTTAAAAAATACTTATGAATTAACTAAAATGGATTTTTGAAACATTATTTGTAGTAAAGACTTTCAAACTTGATTATTGCTTTCTCATTTTAACACTTTTTTGACTCTGATTTCTGCTTGTGGTTATAAGAAATTACAGTAAGACCAGACAGACAGTAGCTTTTTTTTGCTGTACAGTCAGCACACTCAGCAACGAATCACTTTTGTTTTGAAAGTAGTGTCAACTGGTTGGAGTGAGAGTAATGTTTATGAGCGGGGAAAAGAAACCCTTCAACGCGAAACAATGTAATAGCTAAGAACAAAGCAAATTAAGCCATGTCTTGTCCTTAAGAATCTGTCAGTATTTTTATGCACATTTGGATTTATTACGTTAGGTCAAAAACACAGACACAACTGAGCACAACAGGACCCAAATACATGACCTGACAGGCACAAGTACACATCCTATTATAATACTATATAATGAAGGAATATTGTCTGTCTGTCATTCTGTCTGTGTCAGTCCAGCTGTATCTCTTCAGTAAAATGTTCAGTCTGTGTGAAATTTCGGACAGGCAATGTTGATGTGTACAGAGAGGTAGTGACGGAGCCCTTTTTGACATTTTTGAGTTTATTTTGGATTTATTTTGTATTTTGTTAAAAGGCCAATGACAATGGGAGTTGCAGTGCTGGCTCAACCAATCACGTGCTGGAACAGAGCCGAGTACCACTGTCTTTGATGAGCCAAGTAGCACAGGCTATCGCGCCTTTGATTCAACATGCTGTCGTGTAGGACATGACGCACAGGCAATGTTTATGTGTACAAAACATATGATAGTCTGTGCGCACAGCTAATTGTGCATCTAATCACCTGCTCCACCATGGGTATGGACTAGTTAAGAATTTGTTAACAAAGTACAAGAACACATCTCTAACGAGGAGGAGGAGAAATTGGCAGACAATTAAATAAGTAAAGTTACATAAACTTGACATGACAAGGAAAAACAAAATCGTGAACATCATACATTGGGCAATTATTACATTTTTTCCCCTTCTGAATCCATCCTCATGCAATCTAAATAGATGACTTGTTTACTTGGACTGTTGTGAGACAATGATTTGGCATGGTGATGACTAATCTGACTCTGACAAGTGTGCTCTTATCAAGGGCCTCAGCAGTCTGCACAGTCTGCTTGCCTCAGCAGCATCATGGCCAGCCTCAAGATGGTGTTCTTAACAACAAACAGAGCTCTTGAAGATCTGGGTCACAGACAATGTCAGTTTTCCAAAGGCAAATATCCTCTTCTAAGATGATGTCAAGTTTGTCATCGTCCACTGGCTGGAGGTAGTCTCGTGCTTGGTAAAGTTCTGGCGTGTTATACATCAGAAAAGGTCTTCCTGCCTACAGGTCCCGTCCATTGCCACCTGTCCGGATCCGATGGGTGTTCCACATTCTCCTCACAGTGTCTATCTCCTTCTGTTAAAACAAAGACAGAGGGAGAGAATGTAGGTGAGTGTGTGTGTGAGTGAGTGTGTGTGTTTGTATGTTTATATGTGGTTGTGAGAGCGTGTGTGTGAGAGTGAGTGGAGATGTGTGTGTGTGAGAGAGAGTATATGTGTGTATTCAGTGAGTGTGTTTGAGTAAGTGTGTTTACGTGTTAGTGAGAAAGTGCGTGTGTGTGTGCGCATGCGTGTCTGTTGGTGTGTGAGTCATTACCTGTATGATGTTAAGATAGCAGAACTGGATGAGACCCTTGTCAACCATATCTCTGCTGAAAAAATCAACAGTTTTATGCCAAACCTTGGCATAGAGGTACCTCGTGACTGGAACAAAATACAACAATAAGAATGTTACTTTCTCAAAACACACACACACACACACACACACGGCTTTGTCCGCGCTGAACACCGCACGGCATCATCCGCCCACCACCACTTCTTCTTCTGTTAATCCACACGAGATCATGAATAAATATCTCGTTATCAGGAGAAATCAAAGTTCGTTTTCTCGAGATAACGAGATAATATCCCAGGAAAACAAACTCAGTTTTCTCAAAATAACGTGATAATATCTCGTTATAACGAGATAATATCTTGTTATTTCGAGAAAACGGCTTGTAAAAAAAAAAAAACCAAAAAAAAACATGTCCTCTTAGGCTTCTGTACATTTGTTCGTTTAAGGCGAGACTACTATAATTATCAGAATCTCCCAGCAAGGCTCTGAAAAAAGTCCAGTTGATCTAAAAAGGTGCAGCTCGACTACTGACAGCAAGTAGCAAAATAAATCATACTTCTCTCTCTCTTCATTTGCTCCCTGTTAAATGCCAAATTAGAATTTAAAAGTTCTCTCATTGCATACAAAGCACTTAGTGAATAATCTATAGCCTATCTTAAAGACCTTATTGCACAATATCATAAAATAGAACACTTTACTCAGAGCGCAGTGAAGTGCGCTTGCTTTCTAGAGTTTTCAAAACGAGACATGGAGGCAGAGCCTTCAGCTATCAGGCTCTTCTCTTGTGAATCTGGTTCAGCATTGTAGTTTGAGAGTTTGGCCCCTTCTCTCCTTTTGAGAAGGAAACCTTTCCTGTTTGATAAAGCTCATGTTTAGGACCAGTACAGGTGACCCTGAATCATATCTTAGGTATGCTGCTGGAGGACCTTCCATGATGCACTGAGCACCTCTCTCTTTATGTTGTTCACTTCCCATGCATTTATACGCCACTATTGCTTGTCATTAAGTTTATCTCTTCTTTCCTGTAGTTTGCATGTTTTCTTGTCTGTCCTCTCTCCCTTTATCTGCAGGTATCTATTGCAGGTATCTCTTGCTCATCTTTCTCTCGCCACTCTCCTCTTCCCAACCAGTTGAGATAGGCAGCTGTCCACCCTAAGTCCAGTTCTGTTTCAATTTCCCTCCTGTTTAAAGGGAATTTTCAAAGTGCTTGTTCAAGGGAAATTGTTGTTGTGATTTGGCACTATATAAACAGGTTGTTGTTGTTGAAAACGAGAACAAGTTCTCAATTAACTTACCTGGTAAAATAAAGGTAAAATAAATAAATAAAATAAAACTAAATGGAATGGAATTAAATTGAATTGAAAAAAGTTTACATGGGACACATAGAAACTGGTTCTGCTGGTCCATGCTGTCTCCTTCAACATGATCAAGTTTACAGTACACAACAGCAGTGAGTACACTTCTGTAAAACATTACTTCAATATGAAATGACTCAAAATTGACCTCCATAATTGTGTTATTTCTAAGTTGACAACTAAAAAGCTGTAAAATCACAGTTGCAGCAATAATCAAGAAGTATATAAAGACCCATAGTGCCACTAAACAGAGCTGCAGAGGACATCTTCCTTAAATGACACCACTGACAGTGTGCTATTTACCCAGGTTAGCTGGATAGAGTGATCAGGCTTGGCACTGGGCTTATAAATTGAAATCTGAGTGTGAATGACCATTCATAAAGTTAGCCTTTGTGGACCAGCATGCTTGATGTAACCCTGGCCAGGGCTACGACTCTGAATGCAAAGTTCTCACGGTGAAGCATAGAGGTTGAAGTGTGATGATATGAGGCTGCATGAGTACAAAAGTTCTTGGAGATTATATTGTTGTTAGCAACATGACTGCCTGTGGATATTCCAAAATACTTGTTGATAAGGTAGTGCCCAGTCAGCAAAAGCTTGGTAGAAGAGGAATATACCAGCCTGATAATGATCCAAAGCACACTGCTAAAATCACACAATGTTCCTAAAGTAAAAATTTTTTTTAAAAAAACAAAAAAAAAACAACAACTATGACCTGGCCAAGTACATAACTTGAGCTGCAAACTAGTCATCTTCTGAATACAATTGTTGTTTTTAATATCAACCAGGTCAGTCATGTGAACAATGTACATCCGAAGGTTTTTAAAAATGAAGGGGGGATAACAACTTGAGGTAATGTTCATGATCATAAATTGTTGCTCTTATGTCTGAAAGCTTCCGTGCGACATTGGCTTAGACTACAGTGATTTTGTAGGAATGACTGTCCAAGCTATGCAAAAGTTTCCTATGAATCTAGTTTGATTACCTGCAGTCTGAGCAGTAATGATGCATGCAGTCAGATAGAACTGGGTGGGTTCAGGTAAGCTTAATAGAAAATATCACAGGTCGAGGCTGTCCAGTTAGGTCAAAACAATGATTAAGTATTGTTTGATTAAGTTCTAAACAGCAAACAGAAATACTGTGTGCAATGGACTAAGCTTTTATTACAAGGCTGCCAGTAATCTACTTAACCAACGAATCTTCAGATAATGTACGAGGTGTGTCAAGAAAGGTTTTAGGACTGGTATCACAAAAGATATATTTCAAATCCAAACTACAAACTACAAGTTTTCCCTTTTGAAGTAATTCCCCTTGAGTCTAATGCACTGTCCCAGCCTACTCTGCCACATTGCCATGCACTCCTGGAAGGATTCTTTCAGGATCCTCCGTAGCTCCGTTGTCACAGATGTCGCCCACGTCTTCAAAACAGGTCCCCTTGATGACCCCCTTGAGCTTGGGGAAGAGATAGCACTGTCGGATGCTCAGGCTATTGTGAGCATGCGCATTGTCATGGTGAAGCAGCTACAACTTGTCTTGCCACAACTCTCACCTCTTCTCGTGCACTGAATGAAGCAAACACCGCAGGATCTCTTTGTAGACATGCTGGTTGATCGTCTAAAGGGGAAAACGAGTAGTTTGCAGTTTGGGTTTGAAATATATCTTTTGTGACACCAGTCCTGGAACTTTTCCGACACACTTTGTATACAGGTAATCAACAGACATGGTTTCCACTTTAGACGTTTGGTCTAACATGAAACTGGAACAGGTAATGTGACTTAAGAAATCAATTTCCACTGACTGCACTACACTCAGCTGCCACAGTTACACACATTTCAAGGTCATGTAACTTAAAGGTGCCCTGGTAGAAGTGTATCGTGAGAAATGTGCGAAAACTTAACCTAATAAAAGTAGCTCATTTTAACTAATTAACTAATTTTTATTAAAAGCCAATTCACACTTTCCTCGTCTGCATTTCAGCAAGACTCAGCAAAGAAGGGACGTGACATAAATTTAGTCACCCATCCACCCACAAGTCTGTGAGTGACTGCATGGACTGTCTGCAGTGCAAGCACACCAACTGCACATGTGCCAGGCAATCTATTAGTATTTAAAACAAATGCTTGTTATAATGAGAGACCGTATTAGTACATGCTTGCTCATTGCCACCTTTATAATTCATCATTCATCAAAAATAATTCTACTGTTTCATCACTGACTAAAGCAGCTCCAGCTACCCTGTTCAGGTTTCTCAAAAGGATAAGGTTTCCCAGGTTACTAAAGTTTAGATATGATGGTTACATGCACAAACACAATAAAGGGATACTTCAGAAACCCAATGAGAACTGGGATGCTTATGTCCATGCAAATGCTCTTATTGTGTTGTTTTGTTAAAAAGCTAGTTTTAATACTGGTTGTTTGGCATTGATGATGCGTTTTTAAGTTTTTGCACGTTGAAAAACTGACCATTGAATAATAAAATGCCCTTCATATATACATTTACTTGTCTTTTATTCTATTTTAATTTTTTAAATTTAGCAGCTACAAGATAACAAGATTATATCAGTGTCACCTGGTAATAACTGTAGGAACCTGACTGACAAGTTCAGGTAACTTCTATTCTTTGTTTTCTTTTTCTCCATCCAGAAACAACTCCCTGTATATCCCCTCTGCCTCAAGATGGCCACCTACAAGACAAGAGTAGTCCCTCTTTGGGTCTGATCCAGGAAGAGAATGAAGTCATTAATAGCATCATGGGTAATGGAATTCATTCTTTTATACTTTTTTAGGATTGTTGATGGAGTTTTGCTGACAGGTTGGTAAGTGAAAGAGAAGTCAGAGTAAATGAGGATCACAGGAGTGACAATTCACTATGACTCAGGCTCCACTTAAGAGACAAAGTCTACAAGCTAAGAAGAGTGGAACCACCCTGCACATGTGAAAATGGTTTTGAATTGCAAGACATTTATTTATGTGCTATTTATGACCTAGCTCTCTAAAAATGTGAGATTTTTCCCATCAAGTGTAGGTAAAATGTATGCTTACAGCGACTGCTAAATGTCGATGTAGAATTATCACATTAGATTAGATAAAATTACTTGAATAATTTTGTATATGAAGCTCTTCATGATGTGTGGTCAGGGAGATTTTCAAGAATTACTAATGAAATTATTTAAGGGGAAAGTTAATTATGAAAAGCTAGGGAACAGTCAGGGTATTGAACTTACTTTTATGTACAGTTATTGTTGTAAGATGTCACTAAACCAAAACACACTAAGACAAAGCAACAAACACAAAACAAACAGAACTGTGATGGTAGGTGAGGTTAATGAAATACTGAAAACACAACAATAGGTCTTTTGAATGTTTCAGGAGAGGATTTAGAGTAACCTTTGTCAGTGAAATGAAATGAATGAATGAAATGAAATGAAAAATACTTTATTTATCCCAGAAGGGAAATTCAATCTTGCAAAAGCTCACTTTTTTTTTTTTTTTTTAAATCAATATAATATATATTCTTATACAACAACAACAATCATTCAGTCAGTCAAATTTGTTTTTTAAGGTGATGGCTGTTGGCAGGAAGGTGAAGGTTAAAGTCCACATACCCTCCACAGAGTTACACTTGTAAGATATTTTGCAATTGTTCATATGAATGTGAAATAGCATAATATTTTAATGCATCATTTACAGGGTTGTGCTCCTGATAGAAAGAAGATTAAAAAGGAGACTAAACACAGTATATGAACAATAATTGTTATATTTTTAGTGGACTCAAAAACATCAGAGGTGGAAAGAATACTGAAAATTTGTACTCAAGTACAAGTACTTGTCATGGTTTTGTCAATGCTCCTGACCCACATGCAGAGAGACACTCAGGAGAAGAGGGTTTGAAATAAAGGTTTATTCACAGAGAACAAGGAATGTGAAGAGGGTTATCCGGCTGGGACGTCAACGAGGGTCTGGTGGGTGGCTGGGTGGGCAGGCTGTGCGGTGGTCAGTGCAGTGGGGGGGTGAAAAGTAGAGGCGTACCGGTTGTGAGCAGGGTTGTCCAAAGAGCAGCGGAGATAGCCTCAGGTTGGTACAGGCTGGTCGCGGATGAACACTAGCTGGGAGCAGGTACTCGGGAAAAACCTTTGGAGAGGGAAAAAGTCGGTTATAAGTATGCACGGGTAGGAAACACACGAAATACTTCGAGGAGGCTTGAGGTGTACCACTATGGTTAACACTCAGGCAGTGAGTGAGAACGGTGACTGCTCCTTTTGTCCTGGAGTGACGACCCTCACGAGCTGCAGGTGTGTAGAGAACACACCTGCAGGGAATGAACCCCAGAGCAGCACCAGATCCCTTAGGGCGCCCTCTGGTGGATGACCTGCCGGAGAAACAAACAGCCCGGAGACCCCGTTCCCTGACAGTACTGTTATATTGCTTAAATTGTACTCAATTACAAGTAAAAGTACTGGTGTTAAAAAAATACTTAAGTAAAGGTACAGAGTACTCTTCTCAAAAGCTCCTCAGAGTATAAATTACTTTTTAACTAATGGATGTTTTATTGCGTCGTCAATATCAGGCATTCGATTCAATTCACCTGTATAAAATATCTGCATTCAAAGCAGATTTCTCAGACGAACAATGTGTAGAAAAATTATACTAAGGTAGTTTGTTTTGTAAACAAATGTAGATATAAAACAATAATTTAGTTTGTTAAAACAATGACAAAGATGTTTTTGAACCTGCATGGAACAGTTAAAATTTTTCTCAACACCCTGCGAACAACAGGCAGGTAAGTGTCTTAAAATCTTAGACATATTAGCATTTCTGTCACACTTCACTTTCTGAACCTTCTGTTCAGTTTCAGCAGGAGCTGGTTTTCTAAGTTAACTGAGTCTATCCAGCTTCGTCTGGCTGTGAAGAGTAGACTAGCACAGCTAAAAAGTTGTTGACATGCAGCAGAGGCAGGCAGAGCTGTATTCAGCTTGAGACAGGGCTTCTTAATGGCTGAGGAGTGCAGCAGCTCCATGGTGTCTGTAGCACAAGCAACATAACCCTCAAGCTCCAGCCTTCTGGAGATTGGTCTAGAGAAGAAATCATCTTTATTAGATGACTCTCTTTGCTGATCCTCACTCTCATGCTCCATCATTTCAAGATGTTGTTTGATGTATGTCAAGGCTTTAATTGCAAGTAGATAACACAATTTTGTTATTTAAATTTAAATCCTGAACACACAAACTTAGATCAGCTAATTCTCACAAAGGATTCTTTGGTATTAAGGACAGACCAGCAATCACTGACAACTTATTAGGTGAGCCATGACTGAGATGTTATTAAGTATACTAACTTCTACATATGTTCAAACATAACACAAAAATGGGATCATATGAATCTTTGAAAAAATCTGGCCTTACCAGCCTCTATTACATCTGCTCTGTCAGTCCAGGAAGTCTTGAACTTGGGTAAGAGGACTGCAGCTGCAGCCAACTCTGGATCCTCCATCGTTGGCCCAAAACGCTTTTGAAGGCTATTTTGCAGGGCTCTGATGAGTGGTACGCATGTCTTGCTTGATGTCTCCAGCCTGCTAAGTTTGGACAGTAGTTGTTGGATTACTGGCAGCAGCCATCCCATGAAGGAAGTGAACTCAGACTGGAAGATGTTTGAAGCTTTCACCAGTGGCTTCATGGTGGTACAGTACTCCATTAGGAATGCAACTTCTGCAGGACTCAGCCTGTAAAATACAACAACAAAGCCCACCATAACTACAAAAATGGCAGAAACGGCACCACATTTGACATTGTTTTGTTTGGCAGTCCTATTTGCTGAATAAGGACAGGCGGACTTGAGCAGCTGTTTCAAATGAGAGCCTTATTGTTTTAATATTTGTTTCAATTATTTGTGCTCATGAAATAATGTTTCACATTACTAATGTGCCGCTTAAATTGCTTTAAAAAAAATTTAAACTGAGAATAATATGTTTTGTGTTCTTATAAATTATTAAGAGACTGTTCACATTTCCAACTGTCCATTCAGGAAAATGCACAAAAATTTGCAACCATATTGGTAGGTGTGTAATTTTAATCACATTTTCACTTTGAGTCCTCACAAATGCTCCTGATGGTTTCTTCCCCCTTCTCATCAATGATGCGTATTATCCTTTCAATGGCAAGGTAGGTTGAATTCCACCGTGTAGCATTGGGACAAATGATCTGTAGCTCACACTTGTCCTCTACCACTTCATTTTCCAAATGAGACCGGCCAGTTTTGTTCCAAATGGCCTGGCATTTTGCAAAGTTGAACAGGAGAGCCCCTTGTCGGTGTCATTCATGCTCTCTGCCAGGGCAGCATTGGTGGTTGCCACAAGATTTAGCAGGTGACATGCACATCACTGATGAGAGGGGAGTTGATATTCCAAACCAGAGTCTTCATCAAAGATTGCACTTGCATCATGGTAGTAACTATGATCAGTCAGGTCAAGAGCATCTGTGCTTCTTCTTCATCTTCTTCTGCATCATTTTGTGCCCCAAACATGTGGAAGGCCTTGATGAAGTTGGATCCACTATCAGTTGTGGTTCTTACAACTTTGCCTCTAATCTTGTATTGGCAATGGACATCATAAAGAGCACCAGCAAGCATGTCAAATGTGTGAGACCCTCTCAATCTTGTGCATGTTGGTGCTGCAGATCTTCTTTCCAGGGACTTTTCCTCTATCCAATGGCAACTTTTCTGATGGGCTGACCAACAATCAGTAGTGGTAGCAACACATTTGACTTTATCCAATGTTGCAACCAAAGTCTTCTTCATGTGATCAGCAGCTTCACAGATTTTGGCACAGACAGTGGGTCTGGAGATGACTTTGGCTTGAGGTTGTAATGTGTAACCAGTTCTTTAAAAGCAGGCTGGTCTACCACTGCAAATGGCTGTAGACCCTCACATATGAAATTGAAGACAAGCTTGTCAACCATTGCTTGTTGAACACGTTTTGTTTTCAGCTCTCAACATCACGTCTGGTAACTTGGCTTGTTGATTTGCTGAGAGCTTGTTTGGTGTGGCTGTGGTCTTTCGTTGACGAGATGTTGTTGCCACAGTGAGTGACAGTCATCATGGTATTGCTCAGGCTTCGATGGCTGTTTCCTCTGCAGAGATAAATATTATCACACATCAGGTTCAAACATTACTTCATCACATCACTATGTTTAAAACCAAAGGAAAACACATAAAAAAAAAAAAAAAATCATTCAACCAGAGTAACGATTTGAGCTAATCTTTGAATGGATAGCATAGTATAAAAGAGTGGTAAATTTGGTTAAACTTTGACGATATATTGTATTTATTCACAAGTGTACACCAATTTTGAAGGATCATTGCAAAAAAATCTATTTCTGTACACATTCCAAATTCTGTAATCTGTATACTATCTGTAAAAAGAGTATCGACCAATGTATCAGTATCTAAATATTTTAACTCCCTTTTACCACGATCAGCCTAAAAAAATCCAGTATCAGTCAGGTACAAAAAAAATAAACAAAAAGAGCAAAATATATGTATATACCAAAACTAAATTAAGAAAATTGATCAAATACACAACACATGCTGCCCATAGAGCTAACAAATAAAAACAATCCACATTATGTTCTGTTAAGAAAAAATCATAATAGGCAACATATAAGCCAGTACTGACAAAGATCCATGTCACTGTGATAGACCAATATCAGGCCAGTGATATTGATCAACTGATACATCAGTGGAGTGCTATATGTCAACCGGGGGCTGGGAACCTGAAGATTAATTTGAGATGCTGCTCAGCACTGTGTGCCAGGTTTTGTTTTTTGTTTTTTTTAAAATCAAAAACAGCTCACCTTATTCAGTGAAATTACTGCAATGCTATGGCTATTTCGACACAAGTGTGTAAACAAATGGCACACACATGAATACATTGGGGTCCCTGACTCCACAAGAATCACAGCATTCCAGTCAGCCCCAATTTATCCAACTGTAATACTTTTTAAGGACCCCAATATGCAGGAATAATAAAATAGAATAGGCAAAATTACATAAACACCACCAGTAGCAATTCTAGGTAATAGGCCAAGGCTCGATTTTGGGGGGCACCCAGTTACTGCGTTACACGTAGATGTAGCCTAAAGCAATTTCTTGAGAAGTGTTCTTTACTTGTACTCACATTGTATGACTAAATATAGACCTAACCTATTTAAATAGATCTAACAAAATAAACATGATCTGGAAAAGGTTTCTGGGCAGAACATACTTGTACAATATGAAATGTGCAATAATTGCTTCTTTCAAAAGCAACTCATGACACTCAAACTGATTCACAGCGTGAAGACTGATGTTAGTAACAGCCTGATGGCTCAAGGTAGATTAAAATGATACATACACGTATACACACATAAACACAATGCTCTCCTCTTTTATATTAACAATGTTGTTCTTAATTTGCTCTGAGGAATGTCTGTCTGTCCTGCTCTGCGTTTCACCTGGTGCTGATGATGATGTTCTACAACTACTGGACTGGCCCTGCTTTGGATGCCTGTCATCAGAACTGTCCCCCTGAACCTGTCTGGGTTCACTGGTCTGACCCTCACATTGCTTCTTTTTATCTCTATTCAGGACTTTTGGGGTCTTTTAGACCCCATTCCATTTGGTTTAGGTAACAGGTATTTTTTTTTTTTTTTTTAAGATTTTCTTTTTAGATATAAAAAGAGGGCATGTGTCATGCATTTGGAGCCAAAAATATGTCAACTTATCAGAAAATGTATTTAACATCATACAAAAGTCTATAATGAATACCAACTATTATTTTGCACATATTCTTTCTTGGGGTCCAATGGATCCCCTAAGACCTTCTTTGAATGGCTACATGAAAGTCCTGAATAGGGTTCAGATAACTAACCATACTGGCTGTTCCTCTTTCTGACATTTCTGAGCCCTGCTGCTGCTGTAACAGAGACTAAATGACACCATTCAGTTGTAACCCAAACTTGGGATTGGGAATGCCCTGGCTGCTCCCAAAAAATCTCTATGTAAAGTGTCTATTTTACTAGTTTCAAAAAAACAGAACAAAAAAAAAGAAGAAAAAAACACACCGTAGCAAGATTTCGTGTTACATAATCATTAATGTAGGAACCCGTTGATGGTTATTTACCATCTAGTTGGCACGTTTCATAAGCTTCTCTACCTAATAACATCAACTTTTTGTCATCAAAATGTTAAGTGATGATGTAAAGATAACGGGTAAATCTCCGAGTTAAGATAAAACACATCAGTAACTCGTTTGTGTTCAATTTCCCACACGTTTGAATTTGACACTCACCGTCTCAGAGTGTCTGTAAGTGCAGAGTGGAAGTGAGAGAAGAGGTGTGCTTGTTTTATGTTCCAGCCGCTCCCGTCACAAACACTACCACAATGCTCTGTTCACCCCGCCCCCGTAAAGCTGCGCTGTAACAACCAGCTAGCGCGCCTCAAAGAAACTACCTAACAACAAGACAGTTTTTCACAGGGGGGAGGCTGAGAGAGGGTCAATCAGATTCCAGCAGGGGCTATGGCCCCTGTGGCCCCTGCCATCCCTTCGCCTATGAACACCACACGCAAAATAACCGCGTGAGTTTTGAACAAAACTGCAAGGGATTAGAGTAAAGTGGATGTGTCTGTAAAGGGGTAGTGCTTATCATATGAAAACATTTTCATTCAGGCATCTTGAAGTAAGAGAACCAGGGACCCCTTGCTCATGACCTTCTTTCCATGTTAAATGTTAGCCTGAATCTGAAACACTATTTACCGACAAGCTAACATTACATGGTTAATTTTCAATGGACACAATTTGTGTTCTAGTTTCATATAACATAGCATCACTCTAGCACAAAATATAGGCCTGCTGAATGTAGGCCTGTGAGTATTAAATGACTAACGATTTAATTTATTGCAATGACGGTGGTTGTACAAATATTAAGATTAAACATTTCTAAAAACTGTAGCTCAATTAGACATGCACACACATGTTGTCTAGCTCCATCTTATTTTTAGTATCAGGCTAACCAATGGCAGTGACAATATCTTTGCAGATTTATCTTAGCCAAATTAATAACCTTAATGAAACACATGAAACATAAGAAAGTAATATCATACAAGTACAGTTGTAAAACCTCTTGCCGCAATGTGTTTTTGGAGATTATGACACTTAAGTCTTGTAAACTGATATCACCGTAGAGGTCAAACAAAGTTTGCACTGCATCTGGACGCTGTCTCCTTTTCTCCCTCTGTACATGCAAAATTCCTCAAGGTACGGCCACAGCCACTCGCACTCGTCCTCCGTCTTTTCTTTATCATTTTCACTGTTGACAGTGTTGTCTTCTGTCTCCATTTTGGCTTCTTTGTCTCCAACTCTTCAGTCCATAAATTACTCTCTACTCCACTGTGTAGGTATGTTGCCTCCAGAAACCTGTGCCTGCTGCTGCAGTGGAGTTGTCTTTAGAGTACATCATAGATTCATTGGTGTGGTTGTGATTGGACAGCCTTATTGGCTACAAACATGCAGATGAAAGGTTTGAATATTAATTCAAATTGTGGGTCTACTCAGTAGTGACTTTTGATTTTAAAAGTAGCGAAGTAGATTACATAGTGTAAATTGTACTCAAGTGTAAGTAAAATTACATCCTTGAAAAAAATACTCATAAAAGTACAAGTACCCAAAAAAGTCTACTTAATTACAGTAAAGAATATTTGTAATTCCTTACTTCTCCCCTGAAAAACATACATTTAAACTAAATAAATAGATAGAAAAGGATGTGGTGAAACTGATCATAGAAACATAATTGACCCAATTGTTTAATGAATATTTCTGTGAGTTGTAGAAAGAAAGGTTGAGTCCAGGAATAATTGTATTTAGGTTGTCAACCATTTGTGTGAATTCTGGAATTTACAACAAAGCTTCACTCTCAAGAGTGAGTGGGATTCCTTTGATGTGACTTATCAAGATTTTGACTTACTTACTGTAGGGTCAAAAGCTTGTCGTGGTGTTTCTGGTGACCATTTGGTCCGTTGTAGTTTTGATAGCGACTCAGGATGTGAACCATGCCCTGTGGAATTCTCTGGAGGTCTACCCTCCAGAGGCCTTCTCCTAAGAGCACAAACTTATCACCATCCTGACAGACCTGGAGGATGTTTTTGTTTTGGGTTCCAAATCTGGCATGGTGTGTATTGGCGTCTTTGCTCTGTTGAACACAATAGCCAGTTTTAGGGTCAAAAATGTCTGTATTTCTGAAGTGAAACAAAGTGGACTAAAATCTGGTCTTTCTTTATTTTAAAGTCAGTAATGGCTCGCTAATTGTACAAAAGACATGAGATATGATTTGGACTAGTCCTCTAGAGGCTTGAGACATTCCCCACCTGGTTGGAGATGTTTGTGGACCAGAATGATGTTGGTCGAGATGTGTATAGATGACAGATTAAATATGATGGAAGATCAATCTTCAACAAATGATAGGAGTTAGAGCGATAGTCATTCAAGCAAATCACTTTTGAGGCCGAAGATGGTGGTAAATACCTCTGCTTACTGGTTTACGCAGGCCTTAAGTATTTATCTTGTGACACTTTGCCAACTCTATGCAGGGTGGATCCACCTGGATGTTTTTGTAGGAAAGATGTTGGCCTCTGTTCTGTTGGTCAAAATCAGCTGAACCAAGAACTGGTTCAAAGTTTGTGGGGTTTGTGGGGTTTGTGGCTGTGTAGCTTTTCTTGTAACAGCTGATCGTTTTTATCTCCTGTCACATGCATCTGAAGTTGTTAATTTGTTTGTGCTCCTCTATGTGCCATTTGTACCTGCGCTTGCCCTCTCTGATGCACCTCCTCAGGCTCCCCCACACTTCTTTGAAGGCCTGCAGGTTGCCGTATTTTAAAGGCAGAGGTCCACACCTCGCTGTTGAGCCATAGCCTCTGGTTGGAAAACAACAGTTTTTGTTCCAGTCACATTCAACACAGAAGTTTATATGGGGAAGACCAGTTGATGTGTGTCCCTTCAGGTCTGTCCTCTCAGCAATTATCCTCAAGCCTGTGACTTTGAAGCAGTCCTGCAGGCCTTAGGTGACTTTCTCAGTCTTTCAACTGTTTTTATGGAGGGTCTCTGTTTACAGATCCGTGATTTATATGCATGAGTTGGGACAGAGATAGCTGGTCTGGGAATCCCAGATGGGGCAGAGGAGTGATTTTGTAACTGTGTATTTCAAGAGATTTTATTTCATAATGCCATATTTATTTATTTATATTAGGGGATTTTTTTTTTTTTTTAATTTAAATTTCAGAATGTCGCACTTATTTTCAGGGAATTTTATTTTGAAATGGCATATTTATTTATTTCAAGGGACTTTGACTTCTTAACACCACATTTTATTTTATGGCTCTTTTTATTTCCAATCCTAATATTTTAATGAACAGGTGTGGTTGTGCCACAGATTCAACCCAAAGCCGTAAAGCCAGATGGATGCAGCCGTCATGAACACCCGCCTTTACCAACCTGACTTGTGACTGTGCTGTGCAAAGTCATTGCTAACAAAGTTAGCTTCCATAATTTGAAGTAAACTTTATAGGTAAGTGGTAAAATGATCTTAGTAAGTAATTACATACATATCTACATTTGGCAGTAATAGAAGGAGTAACCACATTGTTGTTGCTGAAGTTATTATGTATATGTTAACATTACACCATGCATAACCACTCTCATATGATATGAGATGTTTTAACATTGTGTTTTGTTCTAAGATTCTACGGTTACATTATCAAACTTAGTACTGAAAATGGGCTTTGTTACGTTTGTTAATTAGCTGTTAGCTATATCTAAGTTTCCTCTAGATTAGTTTATTAATCACAATGAAGTTATTTTTTTTGCTAACTGTTGTCATCTCTATGACGTGCTGTTTGTTCATGATCAGCAGGTCAGCAGATAGAAATAAGCTTATTAAAATAAGAACATCAACATTACACTATGGAAAACTGTTACAGAATAATGTGTATTCTCCAAGTGACATGAAAGTACAGTTTACTGTTATTACTATGTGTATTATTAGTGTTTGTAGCATCAACTGGAGGCTATTTTTAGCAGGTCCTTGTCATTTCATTGCTGATGTCTGAAGTCAAAAACATCTGTTGGAATAATTCTTTTTCTCTTTCAGAAGAAATAATGTTACTGAAGGGCTAATTATCATCAACCCACACCTTACCACAGAGGTGAGAATAGTTACTTCTCTATTGCTATTTAATGTACAACAGTACAACTGTATTTCTACAGCTGAGCTGAGGGAAAAATGTATATATTGTCAGAAAAGTGTGTGAAGCCCATCTAATAAGAATGCTGTTTCTTTTCCTTTTTCTCTATAGCCTACAGCATAATGCATTAGAAATGAATAAAACACCATAAAAGTTATTGTCTAGCTAAGGCAGGAAAATTGTCTTTGGTCTCACTCAAGAGAACAAAAGCATTTCTGTAAGATAAAAAAAAACACCATAGGATAAAAACATTACACTTTCAATTGTAGTACAGTCATTCATACCAGCCTATATGCTTATGTTCACTTTTACTGTACTTTGATGACAACATGAACTGCAGTTGGAATTAATGAATCCTTGCATATCTTGTATCAGTGCCATGTACAATGTGTCATTTTTCAGGTGCAATATTTCAAATTAATGTGCAATATTTTATTTTCATGTGTGATATTAGTTTTTACCTCGGACTCATTGCCAGCATCACTTTTTACATTCCTATTCTAGTTTCATTTTGGCTTACTTATTTTATTTTCAATAATGTATCCTACTTAAATCTTATTGCTTGTCTACTAGGCACTGTGTTTGTAATGTTGTGTAATTTTGTTTTTCCTGAGCAATGTTTAGCAAGCAAATTTTCTTTGAGATTAATAAAATTTATGTTGTCTTGTCTTGTCTTGTCTTGCCTTATGTATGGCCCCATGTGATGTCTTCCTTTCTTTGGCACCACTCATAACTCATCTTAAGAGAGTCCTCTACGTTGACAAAGGTCCGAACATTGAATACTGGACACACCTAAGTTAATGAAAGACATCACAGTGTCAGCATCAACAACCAAACTTATTTTACAGTGACATAATGGAAGGACTTATTGTTTGGTTTGGTTTTCCATGTACCTAAAAGTAGAAAGGGTCACATTTAGGTGGAGGACTTTACTCCCACTTATCTGTACAGCAATTGACATTTTATATATTTAACTGTAGTATTAGTCACAACTTTGATCTTATTCGAGTTTATTCAAGTTTAATCTTCCAATGTACATTGCAACACATAATGGGTGTTACACATGTGAACTTGATCTACCACTCTATCTAACTTAGGATGAATATCTGTGATAAATGATGATGTACTGAACCACTTATTTACATGTTAGTGTCATCCAACTCACTATTTTAGTTTAGGATGCATTGTATGTCTTTTATTTAATAATATATGTAACACTAACAGACATCAGAACTGTCTGTGAAAAATGATTTGCTACTTTACTGACACATAATGACAAAATAACAGTAAATATATCACAACTGAATCCAGAACAATGTATGTGACATGAGTTCACTGATCAATGAGCCTCCTGGCTACATTGTCTAAATGGCTTACCAGTCATTCAAGAGCAGGCATGTCAATCACACCAGCCAAGCCCCTCCATTAGAATATTGGGCTTGGAAATTGTCAGGATCCCTGTCTCGTCCCCTGATTTTCTGGCAGTCTCTTCACTTCCTTTTCCTCTCTCCCTCTGTTTGTGTGTTTATGACTGAGCTGCTGCCTAATCAGTAACAAGTGTGGACACCTGTGCAGAGGCTGCCTCACCTGCCACTAATTGTCATTATGTACTTAGTTATCCACTTGTTACGTGCACAGTTTGTAAATAAACACTTTCTCACTAAGTCTCTGATCTCCTCCTCGTCGTCATTAGTGTCTGTGTCTAGGTTCTCCATAAAACCAGTGACAAAAATAAAAAAGAGCCATGAAATAAAATGTGTCGTTTAGAAATATGAGTCCTCTGAAATACATATATGTTATAGAATTAAATAAGTCTCCTGAAATAAATATGACATGAAATAAGTCTCATAAAATAAATAAATGTGGGATGATGTAATTAAAGTCCCATGAAATACATAAATGTGGTATGATGAAATATACAATATATGAATTTATGAATATTTAATTATTAAATTTATTTATATAATAACTGCCTGACTTTTTTTTCACAACTTATTTCATAGTCATTTTTTGTCAGAGGAACCAGTGCTTATTTCATTTTTAGTTAAATGGTATTCTATATAGTCTTACGCTGAACTCTTTAACATTAAATAAAGGTAATCGCATATGATTATTCTGAAAGCTATAATTAATTTAGAGAATCATGTCAGTCAAGTCAACTTCCTGCCAAGGTGATGTAACCAACATTCAAGGAAGCATTTTGTCAATATTGTGCATGTGACAGGAAATTATGTGACAGAGTAGAATCCTTGATGACCCTAACTGCTGCATGCCATCTTCGTAACTGTCTTTAACATATTAAGCTAATTTGATATTTTTAGGGTATGGTCAGCTCTTTCTTTCACTGAACAGTGTCTGTTGCTGAATGAGTGCCACAGCTCCTTCAACAAATATCTTCTTGCATTTTAATGGAAATAATTACATTACTAAATGAGCATTCGGCACCTCGCTTGTCATTCTGATCCTCTGAAAATATTAGCCTCCCTGGATGCTTTCATCTGGGTCACACAATGAGCACTACTTTGCAGTTAAAGGGTCTGGTTTATTGTGCTTTTCTTTTCTTTTCTTTTCTTTTCTTTCTTTCTTTCTTTTTTTTTTTTTTTTTACCAATAAACAATGTTCTTTATTGCTGACACCAGGTCTCATAGTGGTGTGCTTCCTTGTTAATTAACTTAGGCAGTTCACAATAATTTTTCTTAAAAATAGAGCATTTAAAAAAGTTATGTGAAATAAGTTACAATGTGGACCAATTTTCAGTTGTGTTGAGTGTTGACCATTTTAAAAAATGACAGTTCATCCATAGCTTCATGATTAAGATGGTGCAACCGTGTCGAGACGTTGGCAGGACTACCATTCAGGCTCGGTGTTTATCTTTTCTTTTTCTGTTTTTATTTTCACTTTTGCAACATTTTTTAAAAAAACTTGACTAATACAGTTACTGTTAAAAGTATTTTCCTCCTACAGATATTTTTATTTTTGCACATCTGACACACAGAAATGTTTCAGATCATCAAAGTAATTTTAATATAATATATAGATAACCCCAAAAACTACAAAATGCAGTTTTTGCATGATGATTTTATTAATTAAAGGAAAAATGCTGTCCAGTCCCATCTTGCTCTGTGTGAAAAAGTAATTTCAATTGGGTTCAATTTCACCAGCCACACCCACGTATGATTACTGCCAGGCTTGTTGAAAAAGGAAGACACTGGGCAAAAATGATATCCATGATATTCAAAATTATCTAGATAAACCCCAAGTCTTTTGGGATAACATCCTGTGGACTGATGGCTCAAAGGTGAAACTTTTTGAAAGAAATGGGTCCCGTTACATCCGGCGTAAAGCTAGTCATTCCACAAGAAAAACATCATACCAACAGTGAAAAATGGTGGTAGTGTGATGGTTTGGGGCTGGTTTGCTTCCACAGGCAGTAGACAACTTGTCATAATTGATGGAGCCATGGATTCTACTCTCTCTCAGAAAATCCTCCTGGAAGAATATCCCCCCCATCAGTTCATGACCCAAAGCTCCAGCACAAATAGATTATGCAGCATGACAATGACCCAGAATACACAATCAAGTGCCCTTCTACATGGCTTCAAAAGAACAAAGGTTAAAGTTTTGGACTGTCCAAATCAAAGTCCGATTTGAATCCAATTGAGATGCTGTGGCAAGATCTTAAAAGAGCACTTCATACTCGAAAACCATCTAATGTGGCCAAATTTAAACTAGTCTGCAGTGAAGTGTTGGCCAAAATTCCTTCATGGCAATATAAAAGACTCATCACAAGCTATCACAAACATTTATCTACAGCTGTTCCTGCCAAGGGTAGCCCAACCAGTTGCAAGATTTTTTATTTTTTATTTTTTCACACCAGTAATATAGGTTTTCAATAAGTCTTCAATAAATCATCATTTAGGAACTATATTTAGTGTTTTGTTGGCTAACTCTATCTAATATTAAATAAATATAAATATTAGTTTGATGATCTGAATCCTTTGAATATGAGAAGTTTCTAATATTAGAAGACAGAAGGCCCCCCTTCTAAGGGGGCAAATACTTTTTCGCAGCAATGTATGCCTGCAGTACTCGTCTGGACATTCATTACAAACAAGTTTTCTGACTTTTTTCATGAAGATCAGAAGTAGCCAACTGAGATGCTGTGCAACACAGAGCAAAGCAATGACAATAATGGCTAAGCAAAGCAGAAAAAGAGAAGGAAAAAACATGGGACAACGAGGTGGTGTTTGGAACAGACTAAGCGCTCAGACCCATTGCCTCCCCAGCTTAGTATCCTTCTTGTTAACATCCAGTCCCTTGAAAGCAAGGTGGATGATTTCAGGGGTCAGATCAGATACCAGCCAGGCGTGAGGAACTATAACATTGTGTGCCTGACCAAAAAATGGCTCACTCTTATGTTAAATCAAGTCATCCTGCCATCAGGGTCTTTTTCTGTGTTCCTTGAGGACAGATGAATGAATCTGGCCAATCCAAATGTGGCAGAGTTCATTCCATTCCACTGTCCTGCTTGCCAGATCTTGAAAATTTAACCATCTTGTGCCACCGTTTCCCTCTCCCTTTGTTTTACGGAGCCCACAGGAGTGTATCCTTGCCTCCGTCCTCTGCTCTTCTCCCTGTACACAAATAACTGTATGAATAGAATAGAACTTTATTGATCACTTTGGTGCAAACCTCAGGGAAGTTGTTGTACAAGTAAAACAACAACACAACACCAACACATCATGAGCAACAACAGTAACAACAACAGTAGTATCAATAATAACAATAGTAACACTGGATACAGTAACAAAATTTGCCAAAGTGCCTAAATATTGCACACAGTCTGGTGATAGAGCATGATGCTCTATCTCACCCCAATGTCCTCACTCCTCACCCCTCGCTCCCTACCTCTCCCCGCTTGCTGCTCCTCCCCCTCCCCCCGAGTTCAGAGTTGAACAGTTTGATGGCTTGAGGGACAAAGGAGTTTTTGTTCCTGTTGGTTTTGCACCTGGGGAGGAGCAGCCTGTCACTGAGCTGGCTCCTTTGGGCGATGACGACAGTGTGCAGAGGGTGGCTGGCATCGTCCATGATGGTCAGCAGTTTGTCAGTGTCCTCCTCTCTGCCACCGTCACCAGGGTGTCCAGTTTCATGCCCACTGCAGAGCGGGCCCACCTGATTAATTTGTCCAGCCTCGATGCGTCCCTTTTTAATGTGCTGCTGCCCCAGCACACCATGGCGTAGAAATGGACGCTGGCCACCGACGTCTGATAGAACATCTGCAGGAGTTTCCTGCAGATGTTGAACGACTGGAGCCTCCTCAGGAAGTACAGCCTGCTCTGTCCCGTCTTGTACAGGTAGTCTGTGTTGCATGTCCAGTCCAACTTGTTGTCCAGCCACAGCCCAAGGTACTTGTAGTTTTGTATAAGTTCAACCTCATGTGCCTCAATCAGAACTGGTCGTGGGCATGGATCAGGTTTCCTGAAGTCTATGACCAGTTCCTTTGTCTTTGAGGTGTTGAACTGCAGGTGGTTTTCTCTGCACCAGACAACAAAGTCGTCCACCAGACTCCTGTACTCACTCTCTCTGTCATCCTTGATACACCCCATGATGGCTGTGTCATCTGCGTACTTCTGTATGTGGCACAGCTCCGAGTTGTAACAGAAGTCCGAGGTGTACAGGGTGAAGAGGAGAGGGGCCAGCACTGTCCCTTGAGGGGCCCCTGTACTGCTGACCACAGTGTCAGATGTGGTGTCTTTCAGTCTGACATACTGTGGTCTGTCAGTGAGGTAGTTGGAGATCCAGTCCACCAGGTACGAGTCCACTCCAATCCTTTCTAATGTGGGTGGTAGAGAGCGCACTGAGAGGGGACATCACTCAGTGGTACAGGAACAGCTCTGACCATGACTGGAGAGCTCTGCAGAGGGTCAGCAGAGCATACAATGGGCACAGTGCTCCCCACCCTTGAAGACATCTACATAAGGAGTAGCATGGTCAAGGCAAACAGGACCATGGAAGTCCCCCACCACCTCAGCAAAAGACTGCTTGAGTGTTGGCTATGCTCCGGTCACTGCCTGTGCAACGTCAAGGCAAACACAGAGACTTCTATGCATAGGTTTAGTTTTTGTTTGTGAATGTGAATTCTGAGAATTCAGCACTGCAAGCACAAGAAGAAACTTGTAAATCTGATTCTGTGCATAGAAACGGCCTGCCCATAAGCTATACCATTTGTCTTCTTGTTGCTTGGCTTCAGATATACCCCATAAGGCAGCATCTGGAACAGAAGAGGACGGGATCCCGGCTCAAGAAGAAGGACGCAGTGACATTAGTCGAACTCAGTTTGTTTGTGAGACTGTGATTCACTCAATAACCCTGGAGGAGTCCCCTGACCATGCCCCCCTGAAAGGTCCCCATCTAGGTAAGGGTGAGTCAGAGGTGGTTACAGGTGTGTACACAAATCACTGGTCTGAAGCTGTCCTTTTTAATGGATTATTAGTCTGTTGGTTTTTACTGAGTATGTAATGCCTAAGATACCCCAGGCTATTAACACTCAGACTGGCTATGGTTATGATTGATTATATATCAGAGCTAACAATTTCAAGTAAAGATCACCTTAATTTTTAAAATGTACTTGCTCTATAGTAATGAAATGTGTTGACTTGAAATCTGTTTTAGTGTCTGTCTTGACTTGTTTGTTTAGTCTCAGCAGTAAGCCAGATGGCAACTTCAACTACATGCATTTACATATGAATGTAAAATTGTGCAAGAGAACAGAATTGCAGTCTTCCTCCTGTTTGCTTTCAGTGGTGCATCCAGCTGCTCAGGGTGACGCCTCCTCTTTGTCCTGCATGAAGACTAAGACAGTAAAAACAAAAGAGGCCTCCAACAGCAGTCCAGGCAGCTCAAGCAACCCCCTAAAATCACCAGTTACTCCGAAGGATTCCCTCAATTCTCCGCTACAAGCCTCTTTGCCTGCTGCCTTGTCTGTTGATCCAGCTCTGGTGCCTGGCCCCAGCTCAGTACCAGCTCTACACCAAGTTTCGCCCAGGGCCTCCACACAGCAGGAGCACACAGCCACAGGTGATGGGAAAAAACAGTGGTTGAGTTTCTCAGATGAGAAAAGATTTTATTCTAACTATATCAGGAGCTATTGATTAGAGCCTTTTTATGTGAGAAAGGGTCATGTTGCATCCAGTGTGGAAATGATGGACTTCAGCACTAACAATAAAAACATCTATATGTGGCTAAATCATTACTAGATGTAAAGCCATTAAATGACTGTTGGCAAAAATTTACAGAGCACAAATTGTATCAGAAAAGGGGAATGATTTAATTACATTTGACCATATGACCATAGACTCTATTCAGTGGTGGACATAGAGAGGTGTGACATCCCCTATCCATCATCCAGAATTGCAACTTATGTTGTCCTCTTGTTATGTTTCCTCTTGAAGCTTGGACCTTCCAGAAAAGGAGTGCAGTTTTGCCTTTCTGATTCCCCCCACTTCTTCAGACAAAGAGATTTTGCCAATAAAGCTACATTGTGCTAAGACGGCAGGTATCAAATACGATCAAATACAAACAAATTCGCAGCAAAAAAACCCAACAACTTTTATTTAACTTTTATTTTTAAACATAAACTCTAACATGCAGAGGCAGGGTGAGTTCAAGGGCTGGTGATGAGATTAAAATTGTGCATGAAATAAAACTCCATTTGTCCTTTTAGGCCATCATGCATCAGGTAAATAGAGTCCTGAGTTTTTTCTCTGCTTTAAATTTCACATTTCTGAAACTGTTTTTAATATAGATAACAATAGTGATGACTCGTTCATTTTAATATGGATCTAAACTATGTATTTAGACAACCTTGTCCCATCTAAATAATGCCAAGTCTAAGAAATACATAACGTCACATACAGGTGCTCTAATATTGAAACGATTTGTTATTTTTAATTTAAGTTTATCCTTCAGGGTTTTTTTTTAGGTATTTTTCTTGATTTTTAATATTTTTCACTTTCTTTCCAATACTTATACAAGATATATATTAATTTTGTAACTGCACATAAATATGTTTTGGTTAAACAAATTACAAAGAACATGATTTTTAGTGAGCTTAACCAATAGTGGTAGGTACAGTATATTCCCGATTTTTGGACACAGGAAGTCGCCCAGGAGACATCCCAATCAAAAGCCCAAGCCACCTCAACAAGCTCCTTTCGACACAAAGGAGCAGCAACCCTACTCTGGGGTTCATCCAGATGTTCTGATGAATCCACCAGAACGATGCCACATGCATCAAGCAGTGACATGACCCTGGGGATCCCAAATTGCATATCCATCCCACCTGTTTCTTGTGACTTTGTCCATAAATACTGGAAGGGACTATCCCCATTGAGGATGATGGATCTCCAAGTCTAAAAATGTCCAAAAAACATGTATTTGTAGGGAGTACGTGCATCCTTTCGTCATCCACACCAGCACCTTGTCACTGACAAGCTTCTTGTCTACTTCAGGTTCCACAGTACTTGTCTGCTGCTCAGGAGATCCAGGGGCCAACAAAGCCTCTAAGGCCTCCTTTTTTAGCTTGACAGCTTCTTTCAATGCAGGTGTCCAACAACAGGTCTTTAGGTTCCGTCATGATAGGTACTGAAGACCTTCTTACCACAGCTCCAAACAGCTGCTTTCTGCAAAGCTTTGAACGTGGCCCTCTCACATACCATGTCCGGCAGCCTTCCCTATCATCTGATCCAACTTACCACCAGGCAGTGATTAGTTCACAGCTCTACCCCTTTCTTTACATAAGTGTTCACAACAAAATGGAGGTCTGCTGATATGACCACAAAGTCAAACACTGAACTTTGGCCCAAGGTGGTACCAAGTACACTTTGATCAACCTTATGCTTGAACATAGTCTTTGTTATGACCAATCAATACCTAGCACAGAAGTCCAATAACCGAGCTCTGTTTCAGATTGGCCAGGCCATTCCTTCCAGTCCCCCTCTCCAGGTTTCGCTATCATTTTCTATGAGACTGCTGAAGTCCCCCCCTGGAGAACTATAGTGTTCCCTGGCGGAACCTCTTTCAGAACTCCACCTAGAGATTCCAAGAAGGGTGTGCACTCTGAACTCCTGTTTTGTGCTAATGCACAGACAACAGTCAGAGCCTTCCACTCTATAGCTTGCAGTTACAGAGATGTGACTCCAACACAGCAGCGCTCAGCCAGGGGCTTGTGAGTATGCCCACACAGGCCTGGTGCCATTCAATCTGGAAAACTCTGGAAAAAGAGAGTTCACCCCCTCTCCAGGAATTTGATTCCAGAACTTTTGCTGTGCAAGGAGTGGAGCCAAGTAATATATTGCCGGTACTTCTCCACCGGTCGCACCACCTCCAGTTCTTTCCCCCTCAGTGAGATTACATTCCACACCTCTAAAACCATATTTTTCACAAGGGGTCAGCATGCCCAGGTGTTCTTTCCCACCTGCCACCCAGCTTACACTGTACCCAAACCCACTGCCTGTCCCTGCGGGTTGTTGGCACAGTGGGTTGAGGCCCCATGTAGCCCTTTTGGGCTGTACCCAACTAGAGACTGTATAATTTATGTGCTCAACTAAGCCCCATTAGCCAAGGCTGGGGCCATCAGATGCTCGCCAGTAAGCTACTCTTCCAGGCCTGACTCCAGAAGAAGGTTCTGATCTCACTATTCTGCATCAGGTAGCGCTGCTCCTTACAGCCAAAAACATTGGGGTTTACTGAATTTTTTTAAATCACTATTTTGTCTGGTTTCAGAGTCCCATCTGGAGAGCATCTGTTTGGAGGACAGGGTGAAGGCAAGAGAAAAAGAGCCAGACAAGGAGAAGGAGAAAGAGGGAGAGGAGAAGGGAGAAGGGACAAGGAGTCGGTCCTCCTCCACCTCTTCGGAGGATTACATCATCATCCTCCCCGATTGCTTTGACACCAGTCGACCACTTGGGGAATCCATGTACAGGTAGAGCCAATTATTTAGTAGTAATAGTACTGGCAACAATGTGCTGTCATATTTTGTAGTGCCTGTAATGGTTTTATTTAAAATGAACAGAAAAGACAACTTATTTGGGGAAAGACTGTGGACATAGGTGCGTCTGACCACCTGTTAGTCACTAGAGATGACTGCTAGGTTTGAACACTACACTGGACACGCATGCACTGGACTCCACATTTTCCTCTAAAGTAAACAAGATGGCACACAGCAAGACTGAAGACATTGTGTGTTCTGAATAGGTGCACTACCTGGTTGACACGTGTGTGATGAGTGAGGCTATGTGTCCTCCTAAGGAGACAGTCCTCTAATGGCGCATTTGAGAATCAGTTCTCATTTGCAAACATGACCTGGCCAAGCGGCGCCCTGCAGGAACAAATACACATGTAAATTATAGACACATAAACATAACATAGAACAAATATAAACAAGTAAGAAGCAGAATTGTCTTGAAACCAGGGGTGAAACCACAGAGTATGAAGGGAGGGCCACCTCACCAATTTATAGAGATTGCAGTGGTAAGTGTGGAAGGGTGCATTAGTGGAAAACGGATGGTTGTATGATAAAGAGTGTCCAGTTTTTTGAGCACGGTACTTGGGTACCAGAATCGGGAGTATTGTCATCATGATGAGGGTGTGTTTAGCAGCATGAGTAAAGGAGGCTTTGTTGCGGAAGAGGAAGGCTAGTCTGGTTTTGAGGAATCCAGCCAGAAGCCTAGATATGTATAGGATTTGATGTACTCCAACCAACATTCCTCCTGTCAAAGATGATGCATTTAGCTTTACTGATGTTAAGGGGGAGGTGGAGGTTGTGAAAGGACTGCTCAACAGGAGTGAGGCTGAGCTGAAGAGTGGATGCTGCAGAGTGGAGTGAAGGGCCAGTTGAGTATAAGATGGTATCATCGACATACAAATGGATCCAGGAACTGCCAGCAGCTTTTGCAACATCATTAATGTAGATGGAAAATAAGGTTGGGCCCAAGATGGAGCCCTGAGGTACACCTTTGGAGACAATAAGTGGGTCTGACAGAATGTTTTCCGTCTTCACCTGCTGAACACGGTCAGTAAGGTAGCTGGCAAACCAGTCACAGCAGGTAGTAGACAGACCGATGCTCGAGAGCCTACGAAGTAGAATCCAGTAATCAACAGAGTCGAAGGCGTTAGCAAGGTCAAACTATGCTGACCTGCTTGCTGTCTAATGCTGCTGTAATAATGTCGTCAAGACTTAGACTTTATTGTCCCCAGGGGGAAATTCTTTTCCACAGACCAGCCCTTGACTTCCATCTCATAACATGACAATACAAACTACACAGAATCCCACATAAGGGTACACAGGCAGAATAACATTTCAACACAAAGTACAACATGAAATAGTATGAAAGACATGACAATTTAGTACAGGGATGCTCAGCGGGGAATTTTGTTTAAGGCAGCTATGACTGCAGGCATCAAGCTTTTACCAAAATGAGCCTTTCTGCACCGCAGTGTCCTGTATCTCCTTCCTGAAGGCAACAGGATAAGATATTGCTGTAGTGGGTGAGTAGAGTCCTGTGGTATTGAGAGTGCAATGCGTGTAATGGCCTTGTTGTTGAGTTCAGATAGGTTGGGTGTGGGGAGACCTATGATTTTTGCAGCAGTGCTGGTTATGTGTAATAGTTTAGTCCGGTTTTTAACAGTGAGCATGTTATAGAAACAGGTGGAGCAGTACAGTAGGATGGATTGAATAATGCTTTGGTACAGTGACAGAAGAAGACGTGGAGCAACGTAGAGACCTTTGAGTTTACGGATGGCTGACAGTCTTTGATGACTCCGTTTTTGGATGTCTATGATGTGCTGATCGAAGGTGAGTTTATTGTCCAGTGTTACTCCAAGATATTTAAGTGGTCGACTGTTTCCACAGGTTGGTTTTTAATAATAATGGCGTGCTGGGGGGTGGGTGGGCTGATTATCAGTTCTTTTGTCTTCCTTATATTGATGTAAAGGTGGTTACTTACTACCACTGAGTGGAGTGACTGATGGTGTTGTTGTATTCCAGAACCGAGTGATCATCTGTGAGGAGAGCGAGAATGGCTGTGTCGTCAGAGTTTTTGTAGTAGATGTTTCCAGGAGAAGGGCTGATGCAGTCATTAGTGTAGAGCGTGTACAGGAATGGGCTCAACACGCATCCTTGTGGGGCTCCAGTGTTTGTGGTGAGTACTGGTGATATGGTTGAACCTACACGTACTGCTTGCAGTCTATTACTTAGAAAGTTGTGGATGAGATTGATCAACCGAGGAGGGATGCTGTGGTGATGTAGCTTCTGAATCATGAGGTGTCTTTGTATTGTATTGAATGCGGAACTGAATTCCACGAAGAGTATCCTGATGTAGTGGCCCGGTGCGTCAAGGTGCTGAAGCAGCGTGTGCAGCAGGCAGGCTACAGCGTCTTCCGTGCCCCTCTTAGACCTGCAGGCAAATTGTAGGGGGTCCAGTTGTGGGGTGACAATGGGTAAGATTAGGCTCAGCAACAGTTTTTCTAGGCATTTCATTATGATGGGGGTGAGGGCAACAGGGCGGTAGTGGTTAAGTTCTGTGGGCCGGGGTTTTTTCGGAACTGGGATTATAATGGCAATTTTCCAGATGGTTGGTATTGTTGTGGTCAAGTAGATTTGGGTAAATATAGAGTGAAAGACGGGTGCAAGCTCCTGTGAGCAGTGCCTAAGCACCCTTGCTGGGATGCCAACAGGCCCTGGAGCCTTGCCCAGCATACATCGGCTGAGCTGTTGCCTTACTTCCCCCTCCGAAAAAGGAACTGGATCCTGTGGGTCCAGACGAGGGAGGGCTCTCAGGAGGTTGTCACACTCAGCTGAGAAGTCATGAACACAGAAGCGAGCATAAAAAGTATTGAGATCCTTTGAAAAAAGATTCTGGATCATTTATTGTCCCTATTTTCGATTTAGTTTCACAGTCGGTCAGGGTTCTTATTTTTTGAAGGCCTCTTTTGTGTTCATGTTAGCAAACTCAGATTCCAGTTTGTCCTTGTACTTCAGCTTTGCCTTAAGAATTTCATTTTTGATTTTCCGGTTTGCCCTTTTCATGCTAACCCAGTCCTTCATTTTAAAGGCTTGATGTTTCTCTTTAAGCCACTGTCTTATGTGTGGGGTAATCCATGGTTTGGAGTTGGGGTATTTTTTTTATTGTTTTCACAGGGATGGAGGTGCTAATGCAGAAGTTTATTTAATCTGTAATGACAGAAACTCTATGATCCAGATCCCCCTCAAAAATGTCCCAATCCGTGCAGGCCAGGGAGCCTTGAAGTTGGGTAATAGCGTCTCCCGACCATTGTGGGGCGCTGTGACTTTGTGGTTTGTGCCTTTTCAGTTCCTGTTTGTAAAGCGGAAGTAGGGATACAATGTTGTGATCCGCCAGTCCGAGCAATGGATACAAACGTGAACGGAATGCATTGGTGATGTTTCCATAGCACATATCCAGTATCTTTTCCCCTCTAGTGGGAGTTGTCACATACTGTTGGAATGATGGTAGCACAGAGTCCAGACTGCAGGTGTTAAAGTCCCTCAATATAAACAGTGGAGCACCGGGATATTTAGCCAACATAGCATTAGCATCCCCAGCTATCGCCTCCGCGGCTACCGTGGTGTTTGCACTGGGTGCCACATAAACACAGCTGATGGCAACAGTGGAGAATTCTCTGGGCAGGTAATATGGGCAAATGGATATGGCCAGCATCTCCAGGTGGGGTGTGCACAGCTTATGGTGGACTTTGACGTTATTAGCCCAGCTGCTGTTGATGTACAGACAGACCCCACCACCGAAGATCTTTCCCGATTGCCCTGTCCTGTCAGAACTAATGATGGTGAAGTTGTCAAGGGCAACCTCAGTGTCGGAGACCAATTCGTCCAGCCACGTCTCCGACAAGGCAATGACACAGATGTCCCTGAAGGCCCTTTCCAGTCGACATCTGGCATGAAGCAGATCCAGTTTTTGCGGAGTGAACGGACGTTTGACATAATGATGGAGGGAAGTGGAGGCTTGAACGGTCATCTTCTCAGTCTGCTGCGGACGCCTCCGCGTCTTCCTCTTTTGCTTGGCCGGACCTCAGGTGTTATAACCAGAGCAGGCTTGATGTTACTCAGCAGCGAGGATTTATGGACCAGAAGCTTGTCGTGGCTGTAGGTGAGTAACCTGTTGCTGGTATGTGTCAGGTGTAGGCTGTAACAGATCACCCAGGTCATGATGAGTAGAATTGCAACTGCTTGATGGCAGCAAATCATGTTTGCGCAGGACTGAGAAGAAATACTTAACAAACATAACAAACTTAGAAACACTTAACAAGCCTACAAACACTTAAAAAACGCTAATGATTTGGGAGTCCTGGGTGCGGTCCGTGCTGTCGCAGCAGAGCATGCGCCATCCAGCAGAGCATGCGCCATCCAGTCCAGGACCTTCACAGTGGCTCTCACACCCCCATGTCCAACTCAGAAACCCGAATGTAGGTCTAAAAAGATCCGGTTTGAGTGAAGGAAGTGGCTTAGCTGTCTAAAAACAAACTTCTCCAGGAACTTGGCTAGGCATGGTAAAATGGAATTGGCTCGGTAGCAGTTGAGGTCAGAGCCAAATCCACCTTTGAAGAGGGGGAAGATAGTAGCCGATTTCCAGTCAGGAGGGAACACAGAGAGCTGTAAAGATAGATGAAATATTCTTGTGATAAGAGCAGCAATGATGTGAGCAGCTGATTTTAAGAACGTGGGATCAAGCCCATCGAAGCCGACAGATTTGTTAGGGTTCAGCCTGGTGAGTTCATCTTGAACTTTGGAGACAGAAAGAGATTTAAAGGAGAAACTAGTATTGCAGGATGGGGAAAATCGAGTATCAGAAGAGGCTGTATTGGGGTCTGAGGTAGAGTATGCTTTTGTTGCATGAACAAAGTGATGGTTGAGGAGTGAGGCCATATGAGACTTATCAGTGATAACAATTGTCAAGTGGAGTCAAGGTTTGAGATCCCAGAAGCAGCCACTAACAAAGAACACTGGCTCTTAGTAAGCAAGATAAAAGACTATGATTTGGAAGGCTGTAAGCTGTAACCATGATGACTGAGTGATTAAATCTGAAGTAATAATTATTAAAATGTATTGTGTGACCAGATGATCAATAGTATTAAGGTTAAGTCAATGATTATAAACATTATAACGAATTTATGATTTCCTGTAATTTTGATTTAAAAGTATATGTGTAAAGTTCAAGACAATGTTAAAAGAGCAAATGAGGACAGTGTCCTTAAAGATAGGGCATGTCTGGATGTGTCATATGAGGCCATTAGTCACAGGACGTTCGCAGTATGAACTCATTGCTAAAGCAATCGATGGTTCCTCTTTGGATAAACAGAGGCTCTTGTATAAGCTGTGTTTGCCAAACTGTGTCCGTTCCTGTTACCAAATATGGAATAGTAGTACAACTGCGGCCGGGCTGTTCGGCTCTCTCCCTCTCCAAATTGCTTATTAGATTATTATTTTCAGTTTAAGAAAAGCTCAGTTCTATAATGTTATCTTTACTCAATTGAGTTAATCATATTTTGAAATATTTTGAATGAATGATTAAGAATTGTTGCTTTGCTGCTGCTAAAGATTTGCATTCAGTATATAATTCTGCAAGTTTATTTGGTTTGAAATGTTATGTCATCTACAGTATCTGATGGTTGTGAAAAGTTAGTCAATTGTGTGCATGAGATCTTTTAGTGGCTCTTAATGGTTATTCTAAGTTACCAGTAAAATAGTATTTTTAAACATATCCCTGGGGTTAGTTGTGCCAAACCTCTAAATCCAACCTAGCATCTTACCAAGTGCTCATTCCATTTAGGAGGGAAGCTGGCACTGTCAGGCATGTCTGGTAGTGTGAGTCGACTACTGAGGCTACTCAGTTGGATCAACTATTAGAAGAAGCGGGGTAGGTGTCTCAATTAAGGCAGTTAGAAGCTAGGCGAGTTTCCTCCGCACCAGCTTAAGTAGTTGTACAGAATCCTGGTAGGCCAAGGGCCTGTAGGCAGGTAGAACCTAACCCTAGAAACGGAGAATTGGACCAGTAGCCCTGTACAGGGGTAATGCTGGCGTGGAATAACATAATGTTGTTGAATACCATAGAGGTTGATAGATGGGGAGAAGAAAGTTTATTTTCCATAGATTTGACTGTTTGTGTGGATGTATGTGTGTGCATGTATGTGTGTAAGTCCAAGTGTGGATTAGTAAAAAGAAGAGAAAGAAAGTGAGAGGAGCACACAGCTCTGGAAGGGCATGACTTAAATAGCCATGGATGATACAATATTCGCGTTTCTATCTCTCAGAGGTTGGTAAATGAGCTGACATTCTTCTACCGCTCACTGGTTTTTGATCTAGTTAGAAACATGTCATATTGCAAAATTGCACATGACAACACAACTAGCAGCAATTATTTAATGAATGAATAAATATAACTTCTAGCGGCAACAATCTACAACAGTCGAGCACAAAAAAGGACCCAGCGGCCCAAAAACTGCATTAAACACTTTAAAAACATTCTTTTACTCATCCAGCGCACTAAGAACTGCATTTCAGGTTGGAAGTAGTGCAGACGTTTGATGTAAGGAAGCCAGGAAGTCCTTCCAACAAGTCATCACTGGGGAATGCAAGGAGGTGGCACCGCCCAGAGGCATTTAAAGGATTAGTGATTTGTGTCTTTGTGCCTTTTTTCCTTATCAGGCTTTTACTTTAACATGTAGGCCTCTTTCTTTGTTCAGAGGGTGATGGTAATGCCCAACATATTTATTTTAGAAATTAGGTAAGGGCTTTAATTGACAATTTGATGGTATGTGCTTTTCCCTTTTATTCCACATTCTTTGTGTTGTTGCAGCTCTGCTCTGTCCCAGCCTGGCGACATACCAGTCAAGACCCCCACTGACCCAGATACAACATCTTCTGACCAACCAAGGAGAACCACGGTAGATGGGGAGCTGTATAAGGCGGGTGAAACTGCAATAGTGGCAGGGACAGAATTGTCAGGAAACAGCAGCGCCAATGACATGCTTTGTACATCTCAGACACTGGATGATGAGCCACTGACTCCTGAAGTGGTCGTGCCATCTAAAGCCATCATTACATCAAGGTCAGTATGAGCTTTTTTCTTAATTCTCAGTATTTTAGCTTTTGTAGATTATACCAACATGCAGCAACTATATAACTGGACCACAGACAACAAAAATATAGCATTCTGTTTTTCACACATCTTTAAGTACATGTATGGCAGGAAGTCATTTTTTTGTTGTTGTTTACTTAAAAGTATTGGTCAATACTGCTGTAAAATTTTATTGTTTTCAGTGTTTGTTTTTTTGGCATTTTGCCTGTATTTTCAAAGTAGTACCACACATTTAAAAATTCAAAATACAAGGAGAGAATGGGACATGGCTTACAGCAAAGGTGCCTCAGACATTGTCACAAGCCTTATGCAGCGTTACTTTCAAATTTACAGTTTTCCTGTTTTGTTTTGTTTTTGTTCTCTCTCTCTCTCTCCTTTTTTGTGGGAAACATTTGTGAGGCCTATTGTTTGTTGCATTAACACTAAATGAAGGAAGATGAGGCGCAATTATGTAAATGTCTTAACATTGTACAGTCCAGAGAGCAGCGGAACAACAGATGTGAATGCTGTCGATCCTGGGGAAGGAGCAAAGGCATCTGTGCTGTACCAAACTGAGAACGGTAATTACATTGCTATATCCCCACCAGTTTTGTTTTTGGTTTTTTTTGTTTTTTTTTTAAATTAAACAGATATGAGCACAATGGAGGCAATGTTATGTGATGATTTATGTCTCACAGCCGCAGGTCCTGAAAAAATGCAGACAGGGGTTACTGAACCTACTGCGAACACAGAGGAGGAAAACTCTGAGGACCCCAGGTGAAACACACACATCAAGCAAGCACATGTGGATTAGTGTGTTATGAAAAAAACAATGACAGATTAAATGACTTCAGTTTACTACAGGAAGTATAATGGGAAAATGGGAATATCAACAGTTTGAATAAAGGCTATACTGTATATTCAGAAAGCATTCAGACAGTTAGGTTGCAACGTTATGTTAAATCATGGCAGTTATTTTTTCCTCTTACCAGTCTACACACAGTACCCCATTATAACATAGAAGAAACCAATTTTCTGGAATTTTGACAAACTTACACCTGTCCATTTAGGATCTCACAGCTGACAGTGCATCACAGCAAAAAGGATCTGCTTGCTTGTTGGGCTAAAACAGAAATAGTATAGGTTGTTGTTGAAAAAAGGAAGTCTGTGCTT
>NW_007578050.1:214578-226864 GCF_000690725.1 Stegastes partitus | reverse complement strand
TATAAAGTTAAGGGAATTAACTTAGAGCTTAGGTAACTAAAGATCACATACGTAAAGTGACTGGATGTAAGCTATAGAAAACACAGGAAACAACTGTATACACACACACACAACATTTATTACTAACTAAACAAACAAACAAATAATAACAAACATAAAATATAAAATACAAACAATGATGAAAATGCTGGTTGAGAGTATGAATGTGGAAGCCGAATGTGGAACAGAGTGGTGGCTTGGAGACTTAAAAGTCTTTTCACCCGAAGCAGCAGATAATCTGTTAAATTTGGAATATTGGTCATAAGGCCAATTATAATCATAAAACACCCGTTTAGAGACAGAAGCTTGATACTTGCAGTTTCCTTGGCAGATGTAGCAGCGTCTGATGCCTGATGGAGAGACGAGGCCTTCAGCTTGATTTGGATCAGGGTGTGGCAGTTGAAGTTGCTACATTGGACCAAAGTGGGCAGCTCTCCTGCAGTTAGAAGAAGCCTAGAGAAAAGCCCCTGGTTTTCGGGTGAAGAGGCTTTTTAAATAGTAAAACTACTGACCAATCACAGCGAGCTCCGCTCCCAGGGGGGCTGTTAGATATGACACTCAAGTACCACATGGAGGTCATGAGGTGGTCAGAGTTTTGCTCTGAAAGTAACAATGTTCCTTCAGAACTATATGTACTTTCAATTATACAAAGTTAAGTTTGTTGGAAATGAATGTGTCACACGTAGAGCTTCACGGGGAGTGTAAACATGACTAATCTATCTCAGACGGTTACAGAGATAACACAATGCTTGGGATATGGTAATATAACAAGCTGATAAATTAAAGAAGGACTTATCCAACTGTGATTAAGCTTTGGAATATTTATCAGGACATGATATATCATAACATTTAACGACTAAACTTAACACAAGGTAAGAAGGCACATCCTCTTAGTACTGTGTCTTATTGTTCATTGATAAGTTCAGTTGTTAAGTTTAGTTGTTGCATGCCACAGGAAATGAGGGGTCAGCAGAGCAATACGTTAAGCCTGGGGCACTTCACTGCGCCTGGCCATCTGCGTGGTTGAATGTTTTTCTTTGTCTTCCCCCAAAAGCTTCTACCAAAGTTAGATCCTCTGAAGCTCTGATAGGTGATAAGGGAATTCCTAAGGGAGCTCTGCTTCCTCACTCCTCCAAGTCTGCAGAGCTGATTTACATGGCCCTGTGGCCTGCAGGACAGTTCTGTCTTTTTTATGGCATGTGACTTGGGTGCTGGAAAGTTCAAATGAAGTTTTTTTTAATCCTTTTGGGCATCTGTGTCTGTCCATATCCTACACTCTGGCCCAGCAAAGAGTTGGTGCTTGCTAAGCATTAGTTTTGAGAGCCTGGAGCCGGTGCTTAGGCAGTGGAAACACAAAGAACTGGTGCTAAGTCAGGCACTAGTACGGAACCAGCACAGAACTAGCACTGGAACCGGTTTGGCGGAAAAGGGGAATGAGAGTCACTGTGCCTTTGAAGTTGTTGTTTCCAAAGTGTTAGTGTCCCATTTGTTGTTTCATGCCTCTGCAGGAGCTATGAGCATCCATGCTGTAAGAAAGGTCATGCATCACCATTTTTCAAGTGGAGTACCAATGGTGAAGTTGGTCACAACAGTCTCCTGCCGTAATTCTCTTTTCTGCATAGTGTCCAAGATGGTGGTTTTATGGTGGGAGCAGATCCAGAACTTAAACAAAAACAGTGTTTGTTACCTGGTGTGCCCCCTTGCCTGGCATTCCAGAGAAAGCCAAGCTGTGACTGCTACAGATATGAATTGTTGAAGCCAGAATTAAACTTTTCTCAGATCTGACCTACTTGATTAGTCACTGCTTATGAAAAGGTTTCTGTTTTGTTACTCAACAGGCAGAGTAAGAACTCATCTGTCTTTAGGTTCTGAGTCCAACAGTATGGCATGAAATATTCTTTGTACATTATGAATTACTGATGATGTTTAGTATGTGCTACAGGTAAGGTTCAGGTAATCACATAAATGTATAGTGATGTTTGTGCACCTGTCAGACTATAAACCTCTGGATGTTTGAGAACAAATGACAGGTTTGTATGTAGAATGTAGACTAAGACCCTGAACCTGAAGTTGCTCGCAATGACGGGCAGCACCTGGCATGGCTGCTCTGTCGTCATTGGTGTATGAATGTGTGCGTGGAAGGGTGAATGAGAAAACATTGTAAAGTGCTTTGAGTACCACTAAGGTAGGAAAATGCTACATAAGTGTTGATCATTTAATCTATTTTGGTAAAATTCATATTAAAGTGTAAACCCCATCCATCTCTTTTTATGAAGTATATTCTGATTTAAAAAAAAAAAAATTGTGGTCCCATAAAACAGCCCTGCCTTATATGGTGTCCTTGGCAAGGTTTAGTAATTCTTCAGTAATCACTTTCTGCTATGTTTTTATCGATCCACTGATGTAACAGGATAAGACGGTACAGTTCAACTGCATCACAAACCACAGCTGTCAATGAATCAACACTAAAGCATTAAATAAAGATTGTATGACGATCTTAGACACTTCAAAATTTATACATATTCATTATTTTTAAATTAAAATGTAAAAAGGCTGGGCTGTGTTGCCTGAACTTGCGGTCATGTCAGTTACTGACCTGCTAGAGGAAGCATGACACTGGTTTCTTGATATGTAAATAAGGCACTTCTGGCCCCTCCCTCCACGCCAAAAGAAGGACAGAAAGTTGTCACTAAAAACACAACTTTGAAACTTTTTTTTAACTTTGTAAAAAAATTAATAAAAAATAAGTCTTAAAAAGCACAGACATGAAAAAAAAACTTTGACTAATGACTAATTTTATTTTCAATGACAAATTTTACTTCAATGACAAATTCTTTTTTTTTTTTTTTCTATGACAACCTATATCAAGGGTGTCAAACTCATTTTCATCCTGGGCTACATGAGCATCATGTTTGCACTCAAAGGGCCAGATGTAATTGTATGTGACTGTATAAATGTAATGACTCCATAACATATTGGTAAATAATTGTCTCTGCATTTGACTATTATTTATTCTATGTACAAATATTGTGCATGCCTAACCAAAAAGTAAAATATATGTAGCAGGGCTAACAGACTAACTTTTCCAATGGTAGCAACTTTCTTCGTTGGTCGCACGAGCTAATGATTTGGTCCCCCACTCCATATTTTGTTGGTTCAGCATTGCCACCGCTATTAATGCACCATGCAGCTGATGAATGGTGGTTTTTGCATAGCTTAGTTATGTTGCAATGATTTTTAGTGATACAAGACTTGATACTTGTAAAATTTTTCAATCTGAAAATATATTTATTTTGTCACCAGTCCTCCACTGATATCACTCATTAACTGGACACATGCTAAACAATTGCTGAAGATGTGTATGAGTTGATGGTACATTTTACCAATGTTCCCTAAACGCCTCACATGCTGGCTTTGGTAGATGCTACATTTTCCCAATGTTCCCTAAACGCCTCACATGTTGCTCCGGTAGATGCTGCCAGATGGCTGCAGTGCAGGTACTCTGACAGGTGAGCGACCAAACATTTGTGGGAAAAGAGTGGAAAGCGCATTCTACACAAATTTGCCCACGTTGAAAAGTTTTCTATGAGCAGGGTTTTTTATGAACTGACTTTTCTACGAGCTGAGTGCATTTTAAATGTCCATACCAGTGGCCATCATGTTCATAGAGTCAGAACTGTGATCACTGTTAAAATTTGAATCCTCCAGATTGAATGTGGGGCTACTTTTTCTTCCTAACTGACTCAATCGAGATCTGTCTGCCTGCACCTGAACACTTTAATCACCAGGTGTGTCGGGCCTCTCCCTCTCTCACCTTGCTCTGTGTGTGTGTGTGTGTGTGTGTGTAGGTGTGTGTGTGAGTGTGTGTGTGTGTGTGTTTTGTAACATAATCGGCTACATGTCGTTTTATCATTGGAACACAGTAACAGCGAAACTGACTGTTTTACCTGTCAGGCAGAGAGAGACTGTGTCAATGTGGAAGAAGTCTGACTATTTCCAACCACAATAACTGGTGCAGCAGCTACCTGTGCCGACGGAAGGAACCAGATCAGCCTGATGATTATCGTTCACTTGCACAATGCGACCATGTGAAACTTTACCTCACACACGCTCAAAAATGGTCACATATGAGAACATTTTGGTCACAGTCTGGGGCCCTGTGTAGGCACATTGGTGTGTTATTATGACATACATTCTAACATTATATTACGTTATATCAGGTAAATCCTATTAATTTATCAGATTAGGAAACACACATCTATTGTGGGCCACATAAAATGATGTGGCGGGCCAAAATTGGCCCGTGGGCCAGAGTTTGAAACCTATGACCTATGCTGTCTCTACTTTAGCTCCATACTTGCTCAGAGACAGGATTGTGTCAAGGTACAGATCTGTTTAACTTGTAAGACAGCTGGATTCTCCCAAGTTTTGTGAGATCACAATCTTGAGAGAATCCATCTTGCTAGCTTCAGTGAACTTGTTGGCATCCATGGTTGATCAACCCAATCAGCATCCAGGAACTACTGGCAACTGTGGGTGTATTTTAGGTTAGAGCTAACCCATAATAGAAGTTGACAGACAGCTGGCACATCTGCCAGGTAGGCATGAACAATACTGTAATTTTACAGATATCTGATATGCCAATAGTTTCCAACTCATTTTGGCTGACTGTCAATGTAATGATCCATCCATCCATTATCTATACACCGCTTAATCCTCAGTAGGGTCGCGGGGGGGCTGGAGCCTATCCCAGCCGACTTAGGGCGAAGGCAGGGGACNTTTTTTTTTTTTTTTTTAAAGACAAAGTTTTTAGTTTTTAAAAAAATAATGTTTCAAAGTTCTGTTGTCAGTGACAACTTTTTGTCCCTCTTTTGGCGTGGAGGGGAGGAGTTTGAGGGGAGGGACCAACCTCCTGCAAGGAGCAAAAGTCAGAGAGAGAATGACCTGGGAGCACAGAGACCAGGGACAGGGTGGCGCAAGCAACTGGGTCTGGTCGTAAAGACTGCAGACACAGAGACTGAGGTTCCAGGCACAGCGTGTTCGACCAAGCTAGCACCTGATGTATACTGCCAGGAATGTGTGTCAGCATTCCGATTACTCCAGCCAGACCGATATTTCAGCTCAAAATCAAACACTGCAAGTCATCTGTGTTCCGTGGCCCCAAGTTTAGCAGTATGAAAGTAGCTCAATAGGTTGTTGTTTGTAAAAACAACACACTTGTGTCTCACTAGACATTCCTGGAACTTTTCTGTCATGGCCCACTTAAGGGCCAGAAATTCCAGCTTCATGGAGCTGTAGTTTTCCACGTTGCGTTCGCTTGGTTGGAGGCCTCCGCTAGCGCATGCCACCAGATGCACACCATCCGCAGAGTCCTGGGAAAAAACAGCCCCAAAGCCACTGTAGATGGTGTCAACCTCTCAAATAAAAGGGCGAGAGAAATCAGCATAGGCCAACACTGGGGATGAAACTAGTCGTGCCTTTAGGGCCTCAAAACTGTCTTCACACTGAAGGGTCCAGGCGGCACCCAGGTCCTTACCTGAGCCCTTCTTGGACTTTGTGCCCACCAGTTCAGCAACCAGCTTGTGCAAAGGTCCAGCTAGATGTGTGAATCCCTCCACAAAACACCTATAATAGCTAGCAAATCCCAGAAAGGAGCGTAGCATTCTGGCCACACTACCACTTTGCTACAGCTTTGATCTTGTCAGGATCGGTGGAGACTCCCCGGCTGGAGAGCACATGGCCCTAGTATTTTACTTCTTTTTGAAAGAAAGAGCACTTGTCAAGCTTAGCCGTCAACTCCTCCTTCTGAACACGGCCAACAGCCTCTGCAGGTGCTGTAAGAGAGAAGAAGAGAACACAATTATGTCATCAAAATACAGAAGGAGGGACTGGCATTGCTGGTCCCCAAACATCCTCTACATCAAGCGCTGGAAGGTACTTGGGACATTGCACAACCCAGACAGCATCCTGTTCCACTCGAACAGCCCAAAGGGTGTCTTGGGCTTGTCCTAGTCGGTCACAGGGACCTGTTTGTACCCACTGGCCAGATCAATGGTGGAGAACCAGCAGGCCCCGGAAAGTGCGTCCAAACTCTCCTCAATACGAGGAAGGGGAAACGCATCCTTCTTTTTTTTGTTTTGTATGTATCCTGACTTTGTATGTCTGAATTATTTTCTTGTCTTCATTACCTGCAATACAACCCTGTTCTATTCTGATGGCTGTAACTGTGCACTGACAATAACATTTAGGCTATGTTTTACTGAAGGGACAGCTGGATAAACCCAGGTCCTCCCTGACTGCTGGGAGACTCCACAGAACATCAGCAGCTCCTCAGTCTTAATCAGCAGCATGATGCTGTTAGTTGAAACAGAGGGCTGATCAACTCCACTAAAGAACATCAGGAGGAATTACATGTTCCTAAATATATTTTCAAATGTATTCTAAATATGAATTGTCTGATATGTAGCGTATAGTGGAACTATGCTTTGTAGTTCAGTTGCAGCCGTTAATTTAGGGGCACCACCTCAGTTTACTGAGGAATTTTTATTTTTTATTTTTTTAAGTTTAAGAGGAATTATTTTAAATGAAATCCCTAAGAGATTTTATTTGAAATTACGTTGATCAGTCTGTTATCTGAAAGTCATAAGTTCTGTTTAAATTGACCTCAGTTCTCACACAAAGAAAGACACAAAATCATGAATTGGTCTAAAAGAGAGGTGTTTATTAACTATTCTACAATTATAATACACGTGAACTGTAAACAATCAAATTGAAGTGTGTGCAGTGAATATGTGATTTTAGATTACCCAGCTAAATGAAGAGGACTATGGTGAGAACAGGATGGTTAGCGAGCGATCAATAGCTCATAAGCATATCGATTGGTTTATGATCGATATGCTTATGAGCTATTTAATTGTTACAACATCAACTCGATCAGGAGCAGATAGAAAGGTTGGTTTTGCTTACTTTGTGCAGCGCTGTTGGTGGTCGTGGTGCTCAGCCCGGCATGCGACCAAAAATGACTTTAAAAAGAGTAAACTGGGGCGTTCTAATGTCAGATTTGTCCAAGATGAGCCGACTAAACTGCACACGTAGGTGCACTCCGTTTTTCATGAGAAGACCACATTTCTAAGCGTGAATACCACAGTTCACCGAAGTAATAAAAGTTCTGGTTTTCACCACTGTGGTGCTGCTGGTGGGACACAGTTGTACCGGCTTTCAGGGCGCAATAGCTTGTGCAAAACTTCCGTTGTCAAGAACTCACTCAGGCCGACACAAATGCTCGACACCGAAAGGGTTCAGACAAAAAGGCAGGTTTATTGCCGGTCAGGGTTCGGTACAGAGAAGGTCAGTCAAATCAGGCAGAGGTATCCAAAAAGCGAGAGGCGAAAGGCAAGGTCAAAGAACAGAAGCAAGGTAGCAACAAAACAGACCATGAATATGGCTATGGAAACGCGGGTACGAAGACTGAGACAGTACAATGAACTGGCGATGAGACACACAAGGGAATATACATGAGGTAATGAGGGGAGATGGGGAACAGGTGCGGGAAAGCCATCAGGGAGCAGATGTGTCAAGACCTGTGCAGGAAGTAAATCTAAGACAGAGACAACCGGTTAGTGTTTACAAAGTAAAAGACAGACATCAAATGTGCAGACATGAACAGGAACTTGACAGACATGACATCCGTGTGTCCCGGGACTCATTCCAATACATTTGTGATCGGACCAGAGACGTCCTGGCGAAAAACGACACAAATCACCGCTTGTGTGTCCCATCCATCAGTCTCGGTGGTCACGATAATCCCGCCCCCAGCCCCTGACGTACTTGGTGCTTAGCTCTTGTAGGGTTTTAGTGTGGTAGAAAATAAGATATACTTATTTCCACACACTAAAGCAAGTGATTGCATTAGTTACAGTTATTAAAACCAACCTTTGAATTATTCGTCAGCGATGCAATCTCAGAGTCAGCATAATAATTCTAATAAATTGTTTACTCTTGGTGATCAGTCAAGAGTGTTTTATAAAGTTAACTGAATTAACTTAGAGCTTAGGTAACTAAAGATCACATACGTAAAGTGACTGGATGTAAGCTATAGAAAACACAGGAAACAACTGTATACACACACACAACATTTATTACTAACTAAACAAACAAACAAATAATAACAAACATAAAATATAAAATACAAACAATGATGAAAATGCTGGTTGAGAGTATGAATGTGGAAGCCGAATGTGGAACAGAGTGGTGGCTTGGAGACTTAAAAGTCTTTTCACCCGAAGCAGCAGATAATCTGTTAAATTTGGAATATTGGTCATAAGGCCAATTATAATCATAAAACACCCGTTTAGAGACAGAAGCTTGATACTTGCAGTTTCCTTGGCAGATGTAGCAGCGTCTGATGCCTGATGGAGAGACGAGGCCTTCAGCTTGATTTGGATCAGGGTGTGGCAGTTGAAGTTGCTACATTGGACCAAAGTGGGCAGCTCTCCTGCAGTTAGAAGAAGCCTAGAGAAAAGCCCCTGGTTTTCGGGTGAAGAGGCTTTTTAAATAGTAAAACTACTGACCAATCACAGCGAGCTCCGCTCCCAGGGGGGCTGTTAGATATGACACTCAAGTACCACATGGAGGTCATGAGGTGGTCAGAGTTTTGCTCTGAAAGTAACAATGTTCCTTCAGAACTATATGTACTTTCAATTATACAAAGTTAAGTTTGTTGGAAATGAATGTGTCACACGTAGAGCTTCACGGGGAGTGTAAACATGACTAATCTATCTCAGACGGTTACAGAGATAACACAATGCTTGGGATATGGTAATATAACAAGCTGATAAATTAAAGAAGGACTTATCCAACTGTGATTAAGCTTTGGAATATTTATCAGGACATGATATATCATAACATTTAACGACTAAACTTAACACAAGGTAAGAAGGCACATCCTCTTAGTACTGTGTCTTATTGTTCATTGATAAGTTCAGTTGTTAAGTTTAGTTGTTGCATGCCACAGGAAATGAGGGGTCAGCAGAGCAATACGTTAAGCCTGGGGCACTTCACTGCGCCTGGCCATCTGCGTGGTTGAATGTTTTTCTTTGTCTTCCCCCAAAAGCTTCTACCAAAGTTAGATCCTCTGAAGCTCTGATAGGTGATAAGGGAATTCCTAAGGGAGCTCTGCTTCCTCACTCCTCCAAGTCTGCAGAGCTGATTTACATGGCCCTGTGGCCTGCAGGACAGTTCTGTCTTTTTTATGGCATGTGACTTGGGTGCTGGAAAGTTCAAATGAAGTTTTTTTTAATCCTTTTGGGCATCTGTGTCTGTCCATATCCTACACTCTGGCCCAGCAAAGAGTTGGTGCTTGCTAAGCATTAGTTTTGAGAGCCTGGAGCCGGTGCTTAGGCAGTGGAAACACAAAGAACTGGTGCTAAGTCAGGCACTAGTACGGAACCAGCACAGAACTAGCACTGGAACCGGTTTGGCGGAAAAGGGGAATGAGAGTCACTGTGCCTTTGAAGTTGTTGTTTCCAAAGTGTTAGTGTCCCATTTGTTGTTTCATGCCTCTGCAGGAGCTATGAGCATCCATGCTGTAAGAAAGGTCATGCATCACCATTTTTCAAGTGGAGTACCAATGGTGAAGTTGGTCACAACAGTCTCCTGCCGTAATTCTCTTTTCTGCATAGTGTCCAAGATGGTGGTTTTATGGTGGGAGCAGATCCAGAACAAAAACAGTGTTTGTTACCTGGTGTGCCCCCTTGCCTGGCATTCCAGAGAAAGCCAAGCTGTGACTGCTACAGATATGAATTGTTGAAGCCAGAATTAAACTTTTCTCAGATCTGACCTACTTGATTAGTCACTGCTTATGAAAAGGTTTCTGTTTTGTTACTCAACAGGCAGAGTAAGAACTCATCTGTCTTTAGGTTCTGAGTCCAACAGTATGGCATGAAATATTCTTTGTACATTATGAATTACTGATGATGTTTAGTATGTGCTACAGGTAAGGTTCAGGTAATCACATAAATGTATAGTGATGTTTGTGCACCTGTCAGACTATAAACCTCTGGATGTTTGAGAACAAATGACAGGTTTGTATGTAGAATGTAGACTAAGACCCTGAACCTGAAGTTGCTCGCAATGACGGGCAGCACCTGGCATGGCTGCTCTGTCGTCATTGGTGTATGAATGTGTGCGTGGAAGGGTGAATGAGAAAACATTGTAAAGTGCTTTGAGTACCACTAAGGTAGGAAAATGCTACATAAGTGTTGATCATTTAATCTATTTTGGTAAAATTCATATTAAAGTGTAAACCCCATCCATCTCTTTTTATGAAGTATATTCTGATTTAAAAAAAAAAAAATTGTGGTCCCATAAAACAGCCCTGCCTTATATGGTGTCCTTGGCAAGGTTTAGTAATTCTTCAGTAATCACTTTCTGCTATGTTTTTATCGATCCACTGATGTAACAGGATAAGACGGTACAGTTCAACTGCATCACAAACCACAGCTGTCAATGAATCAACACTAAAGCATTAAATAAAGATTGTATGACGATCTTAGACACTTCAAAATTTATACATATTCATTATTTTTAAATTAAAATGTAAAAAGGCTGGGCTGTGTTGCCTGAACTTGCGGTCATGTCAGTTACTGACCTGCTAGAGGAAGCATGACACTGGCTTCTTGATATGTAAATAAGGCACTACTGGCCCCTCCCTCCACGCCAAAAGAAGGACAGAAAGTTGTCACTAAAAACACAACTTTGAAACTTTTTTTTAACTTTGTAAAAAAATTAATAAAAAATAAGTCTTAAAAAGCACAGACATGAAAAAAAAACTTTGACTAATGACTAATTTTATTTTCAATGACAAATTTTACTTCAATGACAAATTCTTTTTTTTTTTTTTTCTATGACAACCTATATCAAGGGTGTCAAACTCATTTTCATCCTGGGCTACATGAGCATCATGTTTGCACTCAAAGGGCCAGATGTAATTGTATGTGACTGTATAAATGTAATGACTCCATAACATATTGGTAAATAATTGTCTCTGCATTTGACTATTATTTATTCTATGTACAAATATTGTGCATGCCTAACCAAAAAGTAAAATATATGTAGCAGGGCTAACAGACTAACTTTTCCAATGGTAGCAACTTTCTTCGTTGGTCGCACGAGCTAATGATTTGGTCCCCCACTCCATATTTTGTTGGTTCAGCATTGCCACCGCTATTAATGCACCATGCAGCTGATGAATGGTGGTTTTTGCATAGCTTAGTTATGTTGCAATGATTTTTAGTGATACAAGACTTGATACTTGTAAAATTTTTCAATCTGAAAATATATTTATTTTGTCACCAGTCCTCCACTGATATCACTCATTAACTGGACACATGCTAAACAATTGCTGAAGATGTGTATGAGTTGATGGTACATTTTACCAATGTTCCCTAAACGCCTCACATGCTGGCTTTGGTAGATGCTACATTTTCCCAATGTTCCCTAAACGCCTCACATGTTGCTCCGGTAGATGCTGCCAGATGGCTGCAGTGCAGGTACTCTGACAGGTGAGCGACCAAACATTTGTGGGAAAAGAGTGGAAAGCGCATTCTACACAAATTTGCCCACGTTGAAAAGTTTTCTATGAGCAGGGTTTTTTATGAACTGACTTTTCTACGAGCTGAGTGCATTTTAAATGTCCATACCAGTGGCCATCATGTTCATAGAGTCAGAACTGTGATCACTGTTAAAATTTGAATCCTCCAGATTGAATGTGGGGCTACTTTTTCTTCCTAACTGACTCAATCGAGATCTGTCTGCCTGCACCTGAACACTTTAATCACCAGGTGTGTCGGGCCTCTCCCTCTCTCACCTTGCTCTGTGTGTGTGTGTGTGTGTGTGTGTAGGTGTGTGTGTGAGTGTGTGTGTGTGTGTGTTTTGTAACATAATCGGCTACATGTCGTTTTATCATTGGAACACAGTAACAGCGAAACTGACTGTTTTACCTGTCAGGCAGAGAGAGACTGTGTCAATGTGGAAGAAGTCTGACTATTTCCAACCACAATAACTGGTGCAGCAGCTACCTGTGCCGACGGAAGGAACCAGATCAGCCTGATGATTATCGTTCACTTGCACAATGCGACCATGTGAAACTTTACCTCACACACGCTCAAAAATGGTCACATATGAGAACATTTTGGTCACAGTCTGGGGCCCTGTGTAGGCACATTGGTGTGTTATTATGACATACATT
>NW_007578050.1:194182-213928 GCF_000690725.1 Stegastes partitus | reverse complement strand
AGAACATGCAAACTCCACGCAGAAAGATTCCGGTGTCCCCACCGGGACGCGAACCGGCGACCTTCTTGCTGCGAGGCAACAGTGCTACCAACTGCGCCACCCTGCAGCCCCAATGTAATGATATATTTAAATAATTTTTAACCAAACTGCAGAGAACATTGAGTCTCTCCTTTAAAGGAATTAACTCATTTTTATGCCGACTTGTACTGTAATGGCCCACTGGTAAATGAAGGTATAAATAACCATGCTTTTCAGAAGTGCACAGTCACTATGCAAAAAAAAGAAAATTACATAAACTTACATTTTAAGCCATAACTTATTTATTTTTATGTTTTCTGACAACTGTTAACTCATCAACTTTCATTTTGGGTCAATGCCATTTTATATTTTATTTTAAAGCCTTCAAAACGTTTTTAACAGTGTTTGCCAAGTAGTTTTAAAACAGGGCTTCTTCCAAAATTTTCCAAATACAATTTCTTAAATGGTTCAGTGTAACGATCATCTTGCACATCAGACTACATACCTGGGGAAGGCTACAAAAATGTTCTGCTTCACCAAAGGCTCCCAAGAGCACAGTGGCCTTGCTGGTTCTTAAATGGAAAGAGCATGTAACACTCAGCACTCCACTGATCTAGACTTTATGGCAGAGTGGCCTGACACATATTTCTCCTCAGTAAAGCCCACCTGGTGTGACTCTCAGACTACAAAAAACAAGATTCTGTGGTCTAATTAAATCAAGATTGAACTCCATCCATTATCCATTATCTATACACCGCTTCATCCTCACTAGGATTGCAGGGAGGTGGAGTCTTTCCCAGCCGACTCAGGGCGAAGGTAGGGGACACCCTGGACAGGTCACCAGTCTATCACAGGGCTAGATTGAACTGTACTGGTTTATACCAAACAGTCAGGTCAGGCTTTAGGGGGAGCTGAAGGCAGAGAAGTATCGATATTACCCTCATGAAAACCTGATCTGAAGTACTGAGAACATCACACTATAGTTAGGTTTCAAAGAGGACAGTGACCATAAGCACACAAGACACTTATAGTGTAGCTACACTTTGAAGTTAAAATTGCACTCAATAAGTCAGTGGCACAATCACATATTACTGAGAAATGTAATATTTCAGGAGGGGAGGGTTAGGGCTTAGGTAGGTTTATTCAGATTGTGTCAGTCAGTCTGATCATTTCAAGTCATACATTCTGATTAAATTGACAGCAGTTCCCACACAAAAGAACAATGACATGGGCAAAAAAAAAAAGTATTTTGGTCATTCCATGCCAACTCACCTAGGGCCTCACAGTTTAGCTCATATCTAAACCATGGAACCTTGCGAAATACCACAGCTCTACTTCGCATATTTTTTGAGTTACGAATTTTTGAAAATAGAGGTTTGTGTTAAATCTTATAACTTCAGCGATTCTTTAAGCAGCATTAAAGCCTCACCAATTGCTTATTTTTCACAGGATTTCGATGGGTTTTTTTTTTTTTTTTTTTTACTGTATATGTATACCAATTCCAAACAATTTTGTCATATCAAAATGTCATTTGGTGCTGCATCAAAAACTGACTGGCACAGGTCTTCATAAAGTTAGATTCAGAGGTAGAAAATCCATTTCTTAGGACATTTGAACAGTATTTGTTTTCAGGAAGGACTGTTTTGATTTCCTTCAAACTTTTTGAAGGGAAATTCTTCCTATCCATTGAAAACGTGAAAAAATTCAAGATGGGATATTACTCCTTTGTTGTTTAATAATTTTCTGTAAATATACATTTCTTGCACTCGTATTACAGCTTATAAAGCACACACAAATATTGAGTTGGTAAAAATGGAGATTTTATGGGAGATGCTTGTTCTCTCTGTGGACATCTCTGGACTTAGAGCTTCACGCCTGTGATCTGCAGCAGCTGGCCTTGCCGACTCCCAAAATATTTATTGTTATGTTTGTATTGCTTATTCTCCATCTACTGTCCTGCTATCCCCACCCTCTCATCCCCTCTTTTATCCCAACGGGTCAAGGCAGATGGCCTTTCCTGAGCCTGGTTCTGTCTGATGTTTTTTCGCAAACCGGCGACCTTCTTGCTGTGAGGCTAACCACCACCTTGCAGCCCAGTTAATGAACTTATGAAATGTTATTTCGTCCAGAAACACAGGGCAAGATTAATCATTTATTACACAATGAAAGTCTCCTGTGTAGGGTGAGACATGTGTTCCAACAGTGATAATAGTGTTGTTTATTGAGTAGTGATGATGTGAAGATGATGAAGAAATTCTCCGCTGATACTGTCTTGTTGATATATAAAAAAGTTTATTTATACAAGTACAATATCTCAGACACCATGGTTTGCCTGTGAGAGGATTCAAAGCTAAAAATAATCACCCTCCAGAATAAACTTAACTCCTGACTTATATAGGGGTGTTTCACATAAAGCTAAGACAGACACAGGGTTCATAGCCACAAAAGGAGATACGTCTCTACACAGAGAAGCACAATTCTTTAAACAAAGAATTTCCAGCAGCACCAACACTTTTCTAAACAGAGACTCCCCCGCAGCACCTAAACATTTGCCCAGGGCCCCTGCCTAAACATGTCACACACATGAACTGGAACAGCAGATACCACAATAGCTTAGCCATCATCCTCCCATCTTCCACTACCTCCACTGGGTTGAAGGGGCATCCCAGGACTGAGCTGGCCTTCTTTACCAGTTTGTTGAGTGTTTTCCAGTCTGCTGTGGAAATGCTGTTGCGCCAGCATACAACTACCTAGAAGATGGCCAATGCCATCACAGATTCTGTACAAGACCTCAGCAGCACTTCCTGCGCTCGAAAAGACCTGAGTATCTACCACAGATAGAGTCTAATCCAGGGGTATTCAATTAAAAGTCACTGAGGTCCAGTTATGAAAATTTCCTCCAAGTAAAAGGTCTGAACCTAAGTCCATTTTGTGTCTTATAGCCCTCCCCTATGGCCACATTTTCATGATTTCAACAATACTTATTGTCAATTATCAGTGCAGGATATGTTTAACTGAGTGCACAGGTAGCTCTTTTACCATATATATACAAGTAGCCCCAGGCAGAAAAAAAAATTGAGGACTTTATTTCAGATTAGAGAAAACAAAAACCTCAGAATAAAATAAATTTTAAAAACGTGCAAACAGATCCAAATAACCCTTTTGTCTCTTAAATTTAAGCGGTCTCAGCCTAAAGAACTGAAGACCCCCACTTCAAGTAAAAAAAGTCAACATCCTCAGAAAACAATAAATTAAAGGTTTGGTTTGCATGTTGCTGGGCTGTAAATGTATGCGTGATGAGTCGGATAGATCTGTCATGCAATGCTTGCAGCTCGGTTATTTTGCCTGCCCTCAGCTCAGACTTCAGGGGATAACTTTGCTCAAAAGAGCTGTGCTTTTAGTGGTGCTTCACGTTGCTACTTTTAATTAATGCCATGTTTTCAGGGCATATGAGGCACACTGGTTGTAAACTGCCTGACGGAAGAATGAACATACATTTCTCCGTCCACTCATCTTCAAAGCAGCGGTTTTCCTCATCAACCTTCCTTCTTTTGATGCAAGCCATGCTGTCATCCTGCCTCCTCTCTGCTCTGCTGTATAGGCAAGCGCACAGTGGCAGCGGCAGTGAGCTGTGGCGGTGCACTGGCCGTGCAGGGTAACCAAACAATTTGATTGGCTGGACTGAGTGGCACTATTGCCGTGTTAACTGGAGTAGCAGCGCCCGCTGTCTATAGCTGCGACCATCAGGAAAAATGCTCGATGAAAATCTATTCTCGTGAATTTATCAGAGATTAGTCACAGGTCTGGACAGAACCATCACTCGGTCCGGATCTGGATCGAGGTCTTTTATTCTGTTTAGTTTTTTTTGGCTTGTGCAGTTTGAGATCCACAAGTAGGATGTTTGTCATCTACCAAGTACTAAAGTCCTAAATAATTAAAAAATAATAAAAAAAATATCAGAAAATGTTTGGTGTAGCGTGAGAGCTACTGCAACAGACTGCCCCATTTGTGGCGCCAGAACCGGAAGGTTCCTGAAAGGCGGCCTTAGGCTCAGGGAACCATTTATAACCTGACAATATGGATGTGAGAATGATTAGAGGTGAGGCAATCCTGCTGTAATTTCTGACTAAATGGTGATAAAACTTATCAAAACCCAGCCACTGTTAAAGCTGCCTCCAGTTCTCAGGACATGGCCAGTCCCTAACAGCACAGACATTGATGGGGTCCATTTTCACCTGCCAAGGGCCAGAGGTACTGAAGCCTATCCAAGCCGACTCAGGGTGAACGCAGGGGACACCCTGGACAGGTCGCCAGTCTATCACAGGGCTACACATAGAGACACTCCCACTCACATTCACACCTAACTACAATTTTGAATGACCAATTGCTGTGGTACTGTGGGAGGAAGAGAACCCAGTGAGAAACTGCGCAGGCACAAGGAGAACATGCAAACTCGAAATAGAAAGATCCCAGGCCCAGTCTGGGACACAAACTGGGGATCTGTGAGGTGACAGTGCCAACAACCGCACCACAATGAAGCTCTAGCTTGAATAAATGACTTCAAATAGTATAAATATTGTGTATCTAGGTCTGCTTCAGTACATGCAACTACAGTCATGGCAAAGACTGCTGTCTTGAAAGTTATACAAAAGACACCCATTGAGATCCTCCACAAACCAGGTATGCCACAGACATTGGCAGTGTGTTGTATATTGGAAAAGCCACAGACTTGAGAGGATTGTAAAGAAAAGTTGATTCAAGAACTTGGGAGAGCTACACAATTTGTAGACTGAGGCTGGTGTTGGTGCATTTATAAGCCACAGTGCAGAGATGTTTTCAGGAAAAGGGCTACAACTGTCGTATTCCTAATATCGAGCTATGGTATTTCACTGTAAACGATCTTCAACATGGCACAGCTAAGGGTCTAAGGTCGGATCAGATACCACTGCAAACTGCAACATCTTCTGTCTGACCAAGACATGGCTCACTCCTCTTGTGCTGGACCAAACCATCTGTCCATTGGAGTCTTTTTCTGTGTTTCAATGACAAGATGGAGGAGTCTGGCAAGTTTAAAGGTGGTGAAGTTTGTGCTATGATAAACAACAGCTGGAATAACCGACAAAAGGGTGGTACAAAGGGTGCGTACGCACAAAAACTTGGTGTACGCACTTATCCACGGTCACGTTCAGATGCATCAAGAGTGAAATGATCGTGGAAATGTGTGGTCCTCCACGCCAGCTTCTTGACTGGCGTACGCACGTTTCTATTGCTTTTGAGCCATTGGCGACACTTAGAGGTGATGCTGGGAATATAAAAATGTAAAAAACTATGTAAAAAGGTAATTCCTCAAAGTGATATGCACATCAGAGATACACAGATGAACAATTAACACACCCAGGTGTTTGCAATAAGATGAGCTGATATAAAAGTTTACGTTAAATGGTGCAGAAGATCCCATTAACAACAATGGCAGCTTTGGCACTGTTGGAGGATATTACCAATGGAGCAGAGAGAAAGAGAACGGGTTTCCAGAGACCTCAGGACGACAACTGGATCATCAGCCACTTTACGTTCCCGAGGACAATCACCCACGTGTGACCCACGTGTGCTACCACCACCCCTGTGAGAGCAGTGTCACCCACAATAGTGGCAACTCTCCGCTCAAATGTGATGAGTTCATCCTGGTTACTGTTATCTGATCATACAGAGCGGGGAATCCCACCTGTCAGCCCTGTTTATACTAATTTGCATTTTTAAATTGGGGGCGTGGAGAGGGAGGAGTCTGGTACTACAACATATGCGGTCAGTTCCACGCTGAGTGAGATGTGCTAATGTGCTAGGATTCCGGCGTACGCTCACTTTCGTTCTTCTGGATTTTTTTGTGCGTACGCAGTTGTCTGGATTGAAGCGTATGTCAGGTTTCAGTATGAAATCCACGCAAGTCTTTGTACATGAGGCCCCAAGACTCTCTGCCATTCTTGCTTGCCAAATTTAGACCATTTAACCATCTTCTGCCATCCATTCCATCTACCCCGGGAATTCACCTCAGTCATTTTTACAGTGGCTCACATTCCATCACAAGGTGACACTGACATCGGGGTTACAAGATGTGCTATGTCAGCACCAAAACAAACACCTGGACGTGACCTCATTGTGGCTGGGAAGCGGTTATGGGCTTCACAGCCAAACTGGTGAATGATGTCATTCCCATGGAATTTTTCCAAACCAGAAGCCATGGGTCAAAAATCTATCCGCACTGCTCTGAACTCTTGCACCGCTGCTTCCTACTCTAGCCTTATCACCAGCTGTAGAGGGATACAAGGAGGTGTTATACAGGCTGAGACGAGCAGTAAAAGATGCTAAGCGGAGGTACAGGGACAAGTAGAAGCTGGCATTCCAGGTAGAGTGCTAAAGTCCTGCTAGCTCCAGTTTTCACAACACTGCTCAACCTCTCTCTGAGTCAGTCCGTGTTCCCCACATGCCTAAAGAAAGCCACTATTGTTCTCGTACAGAAAATTGTCCACAGGAGTGATGAGACACACTTCCATACTGTAGAGGAGTGATTATGGCACCATTTGCTTCAGCAAGTCCATGTGGTGATGTTTATCCAACCAGTTGGCTGTTGTAATTCTCTTTTGTCATTCTAGTCATGGTTTTCCTGAGAACAGCTAGGTTTCCCCATCTTGCATAATGTCGGTGTGGCAGTAAGTTGTCAGTACAGCTTCAAATTCTGAACAAGACAAGTGCCAGAGCTTGAGAGGATCTACAGAGAACAGTGGCACAAAGTCCAAAGAGAGTCACAGCCAAAATGACTTGAGGCCAAAGGCACTGAATACTTTTAAGATTATTTTTTCTGGTGTTTTTGCCTTTATTAGTTAGGACAGTGAGAGAGTGAGACAGGAAAGGGGGGAGAAGAGTGGGGAGAGACCTGCAGCAAACTGTCGTGAACTCACGATCGCTGCGTCGGGGAACGACAGCCCCTGCTCATGGGTCGCCCGCTCAACCAGGTGAGCTATAGGGGCGCCCAAAGGCACTGAATGCTTATGTCAATATGATTTTTCAAATTTTCCTCTTGAATGAATTCGCAAAACTTTGTAAAATTGTATTTTTTTTAAAATTCAATTCAATTTTATTTGAATAGCTCTGTTTACAACATGTTATCACACAGCACTTAACAAAGTAAGGTATAGACCTTACAAATTTAACAGAGAACCCAACAATCCTAAGTAGCCTTTAGACTTCCACTGAGCAAGCAGTTGACAACGGTGGGAAGGAACCAGCCACCCCCCCCCCAGGGGAGAGGGGGAAAAAACCTCCGGCTGATCCAGGCTCAGGGAAGACGGCCATCTGCTTCGACCGGTTGGGTGAGAGTGTGGATAAGGGGTGGGGAAAAGGATAGCAGATGAAGAGCAAGCAATAGAACAGAACAATCAATATGAATATTTAGTTTGTGGAGAGCCTGAGGTTCCTCTGATACTGGGCAGGATTACTATTGCAACAACACATCATCAGTAGGGTAAAACTAACCTTACTCACGATGGTCTAATCCCAGCTCACGTTCCCTATTAGTGGGTGAACAATCCAACGCTTGGTGAATTCTGCTTCACAATGATTGGAAGAGCCAACATCGAAGGATCAAAAAGTGACGTCACTATGAACGCTTGGCTCAAAGCTATCTAGGAAAGTGTTGGATATATGGATCTATAAGTTTGCATATACAATTTTAAATATCCATCATAAAAAAATTCCAAGCCCCCAATTTAAATATGCAAATTAGTATAAACAGGGCCGACAGGTGGTATCCCCCTCTCTGCATGATCAGATAACAGTAACCAGGATGAACTCACCCCGTTGGAGTGGAGAGTCGCCGCTATTGTGGGTGACACTGCTGTCACAGGGGTGGTGGGACCACACATGGGTCCCTCGGATCACCCCCAGGGTAAATATTTATTGTGTAACTCACAAATTATTCATTACACCGGTCATATCTGCTCACAGCCAAACAAGATCCAGGTTAATCCGTAATAATGCCAGGATATCAAAGAGGAAGTCAAAGACTTTGTCTCATGTCAAATTACAGAATTTATTATTTTCCAACAGACAGTGAGGCAGGAGAAGACTGTGAGACGTAGTCCCTGCCTCGTATCACAGACCCGTGGGATTCCTCCAGCCTCCCCGGCATCAGCCGATCCTCTGGTCCGTCGCAACAGCCAGCTGTTGATGCCCATCCAGGGCACACATGCTTAGCGTGTGTCGGTGGGATTAATATTAGGACAATTAAATGATTTACTCACCAAGAAGCCCATCCCACACCATGCCAGCTTGTAGCCTGTTCCCAGCTATGCTGCTGATCAGAATGAATGAATCCTGGGTTGATCCAGGCCACCTCGCAACAATATTACTTAATTGTATTTGTGCATCACAGATGATCTCTACATTGAAAATGCTGTCTGTTTACATAAACAAATTAATCTTGTGATGTTGGCCTTATAGCAATGTGTGTGCAGTCGATAGCTCTGGTTATATTAGGAAAACCTGCCTTCACTGCAAATTGCACTTTTATGTCATCCTGTTCAACTGCAGTGTATGGGAATCTGATATATCTGGCTGACTTTCGGATAGTTCCATCCCACACAGCTGGCATGGCTTGGCTCAGTGTCGACTGGCACAGTCCCGATCGGTCGGCCAGCTCCCTCTGAAATGACCCTGTGGCTCGGAAGCCCAGTGTGGTCAGCACCTGTATGGGCACAGGTAGGACATGGCTCCTGGACGTGTTGCGCTCTAATAATGGCCGCAACTTTGTGCACAGTTCTAAGAGGATTGCCCTCGGGAACATAAAGCGGCTGATGAGCCCGTCGTCGTCCTGAGGTCTCTGGAAACCCGTTCTCTTGGCACTGCTCCATTGGCAATATCCTCCAACAGTGCCAAAGCTGCCATTGTTGTTAACGGGATCTTCTGCACCGTTTTAAGCATACTTCCATCCACTCATCTGATTGCAAACACCTGGGTGTGTTAATTGTTCATCTGTGTATCTCTGATGTGCATATCACTTTGAAGAATTTTTTTTTTACATAGTTTTTTACATTTTTACATTCCCAGCATCACCTCGAATTGCTCAAAAGCAATAGAAACGTGCGTATGCCAGTTAAGAAGTTGGCGTGGAGGACTGCACATTTCCACGTTCATTTCACTCTTAATACATCTGAACGTGAGCGTGGATAAGTGCGTACACCAAGTTTTTGTGCGTACGTACCCTTTGTACATGAGGCCCCTGGTTTCCTGTCCTCCTCACACGCCTTGCATGATTTGACAGGCAGATAAACTCCATCTCAAATCAACACACTTGACAAACGGCTCCAAGTTGAATTTGTTTAATGTAGCAACTGGCAGTAGGGTAAAACTGAAATGCAAAAGTAGGTAAGCATCATTATTATTGCGACAATGTATACATATCTTTTCAGCAGGCCAGAACATGTGTCTGACATGAATTTACCATATATAAACAAACTGTGAAAATATTTCTCATTTACCAAAAATATACACAAACAATAACAATGATGACTTAAAAGATTATTTTAACATACCAACAAAGCTTTCAAAGACTTGTAGTAAGGATGATGTCCACTGAAAAAAAGGCTGATGTACTTCTTAAGGGATGCACATGAAGAACTGCCCTGACACCTATTGATGATGTCATCAACAACAGACACTGATTCTTTAACTTAAATGTTACACACAACTAACAGCAGGGGATGCTAAAACAACAAAATAAAATAACTGGCTGATAAGGCTGCACAGCTGGAAAACAGTATCTCTCGTCAGTCACAATAGCTTCTCAACCATCTTTCTCTTCTGTACTGGTTGGTTTACTCCTTTGTTACATTTTTACTCAAACTGTACATTTCATTTAATAAAAATGTGTACTAAGTAGTAAAAAGCCTATATATATACTCATATCTTTTTATAAAAATATATATATATATTGTTTTGTTTTCATGATGAAATATGAATTTCTATAACTACTAGAGTGACTCTGTGTCCAGATATGGATTTGGGTATAGACTTTCAGTAGAGCCCTCATTGATGTCTGTAGATTCAAGAATTCCAAAGATATTGCACTTTTTCCATACGTTTTCAGTTGTCTCCAATTTGGATAGATGTGGATAAAACAAAAGTCCCTCTATAAAACACTTCGACATGCCAGTACAAAAATTGGTGTCAAATTACCAGTTTTACAGATATTGTTTTCAAATTTGAAATATAAGTACAACACAAGTTTTTGTTTGTTTGTTTGTTTGTTTTTTTGTTTGTTTTTATTGGCACGGAGTGTGTTTTAGTTCCCACCACCTAATGCTGCTTTATGCACCTTTATTTTCAAGAAGAAAAACTTAGGCAAGGATTTTTTAAAAAATGTAAAAAAGTAAAAAATCTGTGTGTTTTGAAATGGAATAACTTTTTACTGGTAGCACCTGGAGTGATTCTGATTTCTGTGGCTAAAACAAGAGAGTGTTATCTTTACAGAAAAGGCCAGACATTATATATTGTCCATAAGGGTCAATACCAGCATTCATTTTAATTTGGAGATGTCATTTTACAGGTGTTTGCATTAAAATGACCCGGAATGATAAGGGGTTTGGTTATCACTGTCAAGGTGGCTTACAATCATCAAATTGATATTCACATTGATGATAGTTTATAATAATGTATAAAAGAAAAACAAATTGTTTATTTCTAAAATGTTGATTTTGCAAATGTCTCTCCTCAGGCACCCAGGCATCACCAGTGGCCTGGTTAAAGGAGCTCTGTCAGTAGCAGCCTCAGCCTACAAAGCCTTGTTCACTGGACAAGGCCCCACACAGGTCAGCAAGCAGTTTGCATCTAGCAACGTTTTTATATTTCTCTTAATTACAGTTGTGTTGTAAGGATGAATATTGGAATTTTGCAGAACATCCAAGATGCTGATATTTTTCAACTAAATGTTACTAATTGCCAATGCTAATACTGATAAACAGTATATAAATAGGCTAAACTGGGGTAAAATGCGCCCCTGAGATAAGAAGCCCCTCCCCACCATATTTCACCTCCTAACCATTAGATGTAAGTTTTCATTTCATTTTATTTCATTTCTTTTTTGCATCATGTTTTCTTCAGTAATCTTTAAATAGTATTTAAATTATTTTACTGGTCTGAGGAAATTGAAACAAAAGGTTTTAAAGTAAGATGATATAATATTTTGCCAGTACAAAATAGGGTTTTATAATGATGGTGGGATACATCTCACGATGCACAAGGGCACATCCTCAGTGAGGGTACCTGGGGTCACTTGAGTGCAGGTTCTATTTCATCCCTGCTGACCGCCAGAGGCGGTGCTTTAAGCACTGAATATTCCCCTTCGCGCATGCGCAGTTTGAGTATGAATACCAACAATGTCACCTGTGACACCTGGATGACCCCGGGGGAGAATATATCTTCCGGTGTCATCAGAGTATCTGTTCCTTTTCATCTTCTCGCGCGCAGATTGCTACCGCTCTGATAGCGTTATCCAAAGCCGCATTTTTAAAACTCAACTACGTCCCGTCGCTTTGTAGCTCCGCGACCGTGTTGGTCGGGGCAACGGACTTTTCGCCCCCCTCCCCCAAGAAGCTGCGACGGATGTTTTTTCCCTCTTCTGTGAGGTGTTACATTTGTTTATACTCACCCGCATGCCGTGGCGTCTGGCGTGGTAAGACAGCGTTGTCGCTTCCCTCTTCGGACGGACGGTAAGTGGCTGTATTACTGTTGATAGTTTCTATTGTCGGTGCACATTTTGTCGGTGACGGCTGCGTTTACGCCCCGTCCTCCCGGCATTTAAGCCGATTTAATTGCTTTCTGTTTGTTTCACGTTATCGATCTGTGCTCGCAAAGGCAGCGTGCGCACGACCTCCCTGCGGCACACGGTCCTGTTTTACGTTACCGCTCTTCAGCTGGATAACCCATTGAACACAAATAAAAATTGGAAACTTAAAAACAAAAAAGAAAAAAAAGAGGAGTAGAGTAAGTCTCTTTCAGTTCATGTGAGACTTGTTTTGACTGATAAATTGTTTTTCTTTTGATGAAGCTTGCTGGTACTGGCAGCGTGCTCGCTCCCTCCCTTCAGCATATGGTGTGATGTTTGCACTCTGGTCTATTGCCATAGTATTTTGTTTTGCTTAACTTTTACTGGTACAGGCAGCGTGCTTGCTCCCTCCCTCCAGCATTAAGTGACTGCAGTTAGCGGCAGCGTTGTGCTCTGGCTAACTGAGTGGTGTTGCCTTTGTTACTGACCTCTGCTGGGCAAGCAGTGCTTTCGCTCCCTTCCCCCAGCATCCGGTCCTTAGTGTCCGCCCTGGGCTAACCTTAAGTGGTGTAATTTGCCAGGGTGGCGATTCTCTTCCAGTGTCACTATGATGGATAACCCCCACCATTGTGCATCCTGTGAGGCTCCTCTCCAGCCTGGCAATGGCCATGATCTCTGCCCCACGTGCCTCGGTCCCGAGCACCTGAGAGAGGCACTCTCTGATAACCCGTGTATGAATTGCAGCTACATGCCGCGGGCGGTGAGAGCTGCTAGACTGGCAGACTTTGAATCGCCAGGGGGTGGGGGGGACCCTCCCCCCTTCGGGCCAATTGCCCCCACCCCGACTTAGACGCTCTAAGCGTCGGGCAGGGGCTGCTGCTGCTACCCCCTCCAGGAAGAAGGTGAAGTCGGATCACAGCAGACTTTCTTCAAAAGTGGATCAGCTTTCTGCGGAGTTGGCCCAGAAAAGATCCATGTTTATGGCCCACCGCTCTGATGCTTCCTTGGAGGGTGCCGATGCTCCCTCAGTGGAGGCTGATGCGCCCTTGGAGGACCCTGTTATGCCGGTGCTGGTTCCAGAGGACGATGCTCTTTCTCTGGCGGCCTCAGCCACCCACTTTGGTGAATACGCTGAGGATACAGATGACGGGGCCTCCCAGGCCTCGGAGCCAAGCTCCCATTCCTCAGCTCAGGGTTCACTGGCTGAGACAGAGGACGATTCCATGCGGGCCACTATTTGCATGGCCCTGGATAGCCTGGGGCTGGAAATACCGCAGCAGGTGGAGTTGGCTCATGCAAGTNAGTCTGTTGGAAACGAACTCTTAAATGGCCTATGGTCCGATAATGGACATTGAGCCGTGCAGCTACTGCTCTGGTGGACATCCCTGCATCCAACATGCCAATGGCACGCTCCTGCATAACTTGCGACATCTGAGGCATTATGACTTGTGACAAAATTTGACATTTTGGGGTGGCCTTTTTTTTTTTGGCCATTTTGTCTGATCACCCACTAGACATGCCCCACCCATGCACTGAGTAAAAAAACAACTCACTGAGTAATGCTCACTGACAGCAAGTAGGATTAAAAATTCTACACAAATCAAGAGAAATATTACTTTTGTACAATAAAATGCCGGCAAATGCTCATTTACAGTTGTTAACTCCACATGGCAACAATATTTGACATGAGGCGTTTATATTTTTGTTCAGTCTATATGTACCAATATTGGCATAAAAATGTCATATCGATCAGTATCGTTAGCAGATTTTTTGCCTATAATGACAACCTGCATTTACTGGCGCGCAAATGAGGACGTCATCGTGAAGCATGTAAACAAGCGTGGCTGCAGTAACAAGCTTGCTTGAGCGGTGCCTGACTAACAGGAGATATGTCATGTTACTAGGGCTGCACCCGAATATCCAAATATTCAGTCGTGCTGACATCCGGATATTAATTTTTTGGTCCGAATTCACCAGATCAGCAGCACGCTGTTCGGGAGGTGAAAAGGAGCCAACAGAAAGGCATGGCAAGGACACTGCTGCTGCCACCACCAAAAACAAAAAACAAAAAAACTCCGACGATGAACACCCTGAGGAACAAGATCAAAGTGCCAAGTGAGAGATGGAGCAGTATTTGGTGGGCTCTACTAGAGTCCAGTCACCCACCTGGATGCAAAACAGAACTGTGACCGCTAACCGAAACTGGCATTGGAAGCCAAAGGTTGTCTGTGTGTTCCGACCACTTCCAATCCATTGGAGCACATTTTCTCCAAGGCAGGCAACATCGTTGACAAAACCAGGAGTTCACTTTTGCCCAAAAATGTTGACAAACTCCTCTTCCTGGCACACAACATGAAGAGAGTGTAGGTAGGCTACTCAAATGTCCGTTCTTGTAAATATATGCCACTGTTTTGCAGTACCTCTCTTTTATACATGTATATATATAAAAAANGTACATCTAGCTCTCAAGCACTTCCTGCCATACCTGAGAGGGAAACATGTGCTCATTCGGTCAGACAACACCTCGACCGTATACCACATCAACCACCAGGGCGGGACCAAGTCTGCACGGCTGCTGCAGGTGACCACGGACCTTCTTACGTGAGCAGCCCCCCGCCTCGTCAGCCTGCGGGCAATGTATCTGCCGGGGGAGCAAAACCACCTGGCAGACTTCCTCTTCCGTCACAAGCCTCCGCCAGGAGAGTGGCGCCTCCACCCAGAGGTTCTGCGCACCATCTGGAGCCTCTTTGGCAGAGCAGAGGTGGACCTCTTTGCATCAGTGTCCCCTTTGGTTTTCCTTGGCGGAGACGACCAGCCCTCTAGGCCAGGATGCACTGGCTCACCCCTGGCCGGAGGGTCTCCTATACGCCTTTCCACCACTACCTCTGATTCCTTCAACGCTTCAGAGAGTTCTTCACGGGGGTCACAGGATTCTGCTGGTGGCCCCCTTCTGGCCAGCGAGGACATGGTTTCCTCTCCTGCACAGACTCTGTTGCGGCGTGCCATGGCGACTCCCCGACAGGGAAGACCTACTGTCTCAACGAGGAGGTTGGATTTGGCATCCCAATCCTCGACGCCTCCAACTGTACGTTTGGCTGTTGGAGGGCCTGAACCGCTGCTGAGCAGCTGTGTGGACCCTGTGAGGCATACCATCTTGAACGCCAGAGCGTCGTATACTCGGCTGCAGTATGACAACAGGTGGAAGTTATTTTCTGAATGGTGTGAGGGCCAGAGTGCACATCCAGTACATTGTTCTGTGCCTACTATTCTGGAGTTCCTGCAGTTTCTTCTGGACAATGGTCGGTCTCCTTCTACCCTGAAAGTGTACGTGGCAGCGATTTCATCTAGACATGCTAGAGTCAATAATGGCACAGTAGGGAGCCACAGTCTGGTGTCCCTCTTCCTCAGGGGAGCTCAGAGGTTGCATCCCCCGAGAGCTCCAAGAGCTCCATCATGGGACCTGCCTCTGGTGCTGGAGGCTCTAGGCAGGCCTCCCTTTGAGCCGTTGGCACAAGCAGAGCTGAAGTGGGTGTCATACAAGAGTGCATTCCTCCTGGCTATTACCTCAGCAAAACGCGTCAGTGAGCTGCACGCCCTTTCTGTCAGCGACTCGTGTCTGAGGTGGAATTCAGATGATTCAGGCGTCACTCTATGGCCGAATACAGCGTTCCTCCCTAAGGTGTTGTCCCACTCGCACCTCAACCAGCCCCTACGGCTTGCACAGTTTAACCCCCCACCAGGAGAGGAGGGGGACAAGTCGGAACTGTTGTGCCCTGTGCGGGCCCTGAGAGCTTATATCACGGCCTCGGCATGCATTCGGCAGTCAGAACAGCTCTTCCTCTGTTTTAGTGTTCCTAAGAAAGGCTGTGCTCTCTCCAAACAGCGACTGTCCCACTGGATTGTGGATGTCATTCGCCATGCATATGGGGCAAGTAACCGTTTTTTGCCATCAGGCGTGACATGCCACTCCACCAGGAGTGTCTCTACGTCATGGGCTGCCCTGAGAGGAGTGCCCTTAGACGATATCTGTGCTGCAGCTTCATGGGCCTCATCAGGAACATTCTCACGGTTTTACAGGGTGAATGTTGCTACCCCCCATCCACTGGGTGTGGTGCTGTTGTTGGAGTCCTCTGATTCTACTCATTGAGGTTTGTAATCAGGATTCCTCGTGACTTTGTTGGTATAAGTCATTCAGTGCTTAAAGCACCGCCTCTGGCGGGATTAAAGTAGAACGAAAGTTACGAAAGTAACTACGGTTCTATGAATCCCGAATGTCCGCCAGAGCACTCTGTCACTCAGAATCCCCGTGTTCTCGCGAGAAGATTCTGTAGGAACAGATACTTGTCGCTTCTAGTCCACAGCCATCTTGAAGATTTCCCTGCTCACTGAAGCTTTACTGATTTTTTTCTTTTTCCCTTGCTTTTCAACATTAAGACATATTCAGTTGCTCTTAATGGAGTATTGTGTATGTGGAAAACAGGAGATCTTTGAGGTCAAGACATGGCAAGCTGTATTTTCCTCAACAGAAGCCTGGATAATTTAAACTTCCATTCTAGGGCCAATATCAGTTGCCTTTAAATCTGTCACATTTCCTGTTTTCTCTGGGTTCATAAAATGACACATTTTCTATGTTTGCTGGTCTGCTTTAAAGGCTTTCATTTTAAAAGATTTGCAGAACATCTTCTATTAATACTGTATCTGTGTGTCTGCAAATCTTCTGGGCTCTACCAGTGTTATTCTACAAAATTGTTGCAGTGGCTTCTTTCAGCAGGATAATGCACTCTGCCACATTGGAAACATTGTTTAGGAATGATTTGAGGAACCTAACATTGACTTCAAGGCATTCACTTGGCCTCCAAATCTCCCATCCTAATCCGACTGAGCATCTGCGGGATGCCCTGAGATATGAAATCCTTCTCTCAACCGGGACTTCAACTTTTAAATAACAAAGCACTGCCTCACTTTCCTTGTGTGCTCTTGTACAAAGCTTCATAAAAATAAAGCTTCAAATAGTTATCTTTCACCTGATTTCTGAGCATCTCCTAGAGGCAAAATATAAACAAAATTATACCCAAAACACCTGTTATAGCCAATGCAGATGTAGACTTAGACTAGACTTAGATAAACTTTATTGATCCACAAAACAGTTTCCCTTGTGGATCAATAAAGTTTATCTAAGTCTAATCTAAGTCTACAATTTACCAGTGCTTTAAACGGCTAACTTGTAAGCAACGAAATAAGTTAGCTAAATGACTGTAATACAGAAGCCTTGTCACCAATGTAGTTACTGTAGTGCAGTAACCCCAGCCAGATGCTTTCAACTTTGGTAGATCTAACATTAAAAGCCCTTACTTCACTGTATTCCAAATCATTTTTGGTCACACACCTGTCTTTTTTTTTTTTCTTTCTTTTTTTAACATGGACTGTTATCTATATACTGAGTTTTCAATATGGGGAGCACATTTTAAATGTCAATATTATGGTCAATTATGTTTATTTTTATTTTGGGAAGCCAAAATCATGATTGTGATTAATGTTTCATTTATTGTCCAGCTTACAACTGATGTTGCATTTCTTTTTTGTAACCAAATCTTCCTTTTCAGTGTTTTTCTCCTATTCCTCACTCATTTCCATGTACATACACAGAGCCAGAATGTCGACAAACTGTCTGGCAAAACAAGTAAAAAAAATATGTTGTATGTTAATCAGTTGTAGGTTAATCAGAGTAAAATGTGTTATATCAGACTTGTCTTGTAGAGAAATCATGGAAAATGAGAACTGTGTGACATAAATTTTTGTATTAAGCAGCATAAATAGGTTGTGGCATGATCTGCTTTGTCCCAGGCACCAAAAGAAGCATCTCTTAAACCATGGCTAAGAAATTCTCTGCCTGTGTGATTCAGAAATTTCCTTAACAACCCTCCTTCCCAACCTTAACCAAAGGCTACTGGCCCTCTGTCAGCTCCAGCTCCTGAGTTCGAGTTAGCAATTGGTCTTGCAGCCTGCTGCCAGTTCAAGCCACTGTGTTCATTAACATCCTACCAGCCCAAAGCATTGGTGTTCGGATATATTCAAGATTCAAGGCCTTTATTGGTCACAAGTATAATTATGCATAGTATAACAGGCATTTAAATGTATTTTGCACCTGTTTCACAGCAAAAAAAATAATATTAATAATAATAATAATAAGAAGAAGAATTGTGGGGGTGTACATCAGGCTTGTGACAGAAGTGTGCTCTGTGCAAAGTGACAATCACCTAACCATAACCCTAACCACATTTGAGGTTGATATGGACATCCGGCTAATAATAGCAAATACAAGTGTAAAACATGTCCTTTCTTGTTACCAGAGGGTGGTGCTGTGACAGTGAATTGATATTGGCATGAGAATGTCATTAGGGCAGGACTCTGATGCAACATGTAAAGTTTAAGGCAGATTGCAGCATGCAAAGGGTAGGGAGACAGCACTTTCATGGTGAAGCATCAAAGTTCAAAGGGCCATGACAGACAGGCTCATGTCACCGCATTTGAGATTAATACAGTCAACCGGCTCATAATAGCACATAAAAGTGTGAAACATGTTCTCTCCTATTGCTAGCAGGTGGCGCAATGACTGTAAATGGATATTGGCATATGGGTTTCATCAGTGTAGGACTGTGATTAAGTATGTAAAGTTTGAGGCAGATTGGAGGACATACAGGCCAATTTCACGACAAGTCCCATTTTATGGCAAATTCCGCAGGTTGCCATTTCCACATTGTCAGAATTTTGTGGACCAGTTTATTAAATTTTAATCACCAGCTCCTGTAGTTTGTGCTGGTCGAATTTCAGGTGTGTGCAATGTTCCCCCTTGGAGGAGATTCTGAAAATGGCCGAAAATGAGCGAAAATTGCTAAAATTCTCACCATGTTTTTTTCAAAATGGCGGACTTCTTGTTGGATTTAGGGCTCAGTGATGATTGACTTTTTTGTGCGTCCCGACCTGCTACACAAGTTCACTGAATTTTGTAGGTCTAGTTGAAACAGCCTTTCAACGGGACCCCATTGAATGCCAGAAACACCGCGAAAATGCACAAAATGGCCTCTCACTGAAATTGCACAGGCGGGTGTTTCCATGCTGTCAGACTTTTACAGATTTGTATTGGTAAGCTGTAGCTTTATGTTCACTACTACTTCTGTGGTGAAGTTCCATGGGCGGAGCTATCACTCACATGACTGAGCTGGTATCCTATGTACAGGGGCTATAATCCCCGACGTGGAGGTCATGAGTTTGAATCCTGCTTATGGCCCTTTTCCGCAGGTCCTTCCCCCATTCTTCTCCCTACTTTCCTGTCTCTGTCTCACTGCATTGAATAAAGGCAAAAAATGCCGCAAAAAATAAAAACAAGAAAAAATGGCACAGTTTCTGTTGGGTTTATGGAAAAGCGCTGATGGAGCTTTTTGTGCGTCCCAACCTGCTACATATGTGTACTGAATTTCGTAGGGTTAATGTTAATGTTATTCCATTCCTCCTGGAGTGCCACACGGAGCTGACCCACATTGGCTGGAACTGGAACACAGTCCCGGACACGCCTATCCAGAACATCCCAAAGATGCTCTTTTGGGGACATGTCTGGCAAATATGCAGGCCAGTCCAGAACTTCAATGTCCTCTGCTTGAAGGAATTCCATGCAGATGCGGGGAACATGAGGTCGGGCATTGTCATGTTGAAAGGTGATGTCATGCTGGCGCACAAACGGCACAACAATTGGGGTGAGAATCCCGTCCCGATATCTTGTGCATTAAGGTTCCCTTCAATGAAGTGCAATGGTGTTCTATGCCCGTATGTGATGCCTGACCACACCATAATGCCACCACCTCCATGGGCAACCCTGGGCATAACATTTGCATCTGTAAACCGTTCACCCACGCGTC
>NW_007578050.1:175068-192122 GCF_000690725.1 Stegastes partitus | reverse complement strand
TGAGTTAGCTGGGATAGACTCCAGTCCCCCACGACCCTAGTGAGGATTATGCGGTGCATAGATAATGGATAGATGGATATTATTAATATAATATAATTCATTAGGTAAATTTGTCCTTTTCTGAATTTGTATTTAATTTGTATTTGAGTTTGTTTAAATGCCGTTAATAAGTAAAGAGACAAATAATATAAGTAAATTAATAATATCCTGTCATATCTGTTGTTTATTGGGCCCAAATATCCAAAACCCAGCTATTGCTATTCAGACCAGCCCTAGATGTTACCTAAAATTAATTAAATAGCCCACATATATTCAGTACTCGAGTTGTAAAAAAATTTCAGGGGGGATGGTGGATTTTATTTTTTGGGATGAATATTTTGCCCTGATGACAGTGCATATGATGTGAAACAGACTATGTAGCCTTTGTATTTTTGTTAAAGCTCAAAGATAATTATTTTACTATCCTAAAACAACATATATGGCATGGATGTTATATGTCAGATACTCCTGTAATTGATTTTGACCAAGATACCTCAGAATTGGAGTCAGTCTCCAGGCTGGCATGGCTATCACTGCTCCTACACAGTAAGAAGTAAATGCAGAGGACCACTTTTCTTATTGGGTTCAAGTGCAATTTCATACTCATGGTACTTTGAGGTCATTTGGTAATTTGTCTACTGAAGTGTCAAACAAAACCTCACAAAAACTGCAAATGAAACTCTGAATCCTCTCAAGTCAGGTCAAGTTCATTTTAATTCAAATGCAAAAAAAAATTTATGAATTAGTTGCAACAATTTACAAAATGTGAAAATTAATATAAAAAAATTACACAAATACATAACACCAACACCTGAGGTATTTGAAACTTGTGGTGGCCAGCATACCTGAGATTTTTTAAACTTGAGGTGGCTAGCCTCAAAAGACAAAATAGGAAAAGTAAAATGGCTAACTAATCAGTTTTTTTTTTTCAATAGCTGCCTACCAAATTCTCCCCTAATTCACAGAAGTTTCCAAAGATTTTCATAATCATGTTTTTTGTCAGAAATTTCCCGCGCTCTTGCTTTTGGATCATTAGCTAGACAATGGCTTTGAAGCCAAGACTTGACATACACATCTGGTTTGAACACTTTCAATGGAGGGCCAACACACTTGATGAAAAGCAAGGCTGACGTGCTTTTTACTTCGAGGGAGCTTCTAGTTGTGGTTAAAATGTTCATCTGACTGAACCCACGCTCACACTCAGCTGTGGAGATGACCAGTATGTTCACAGCTTGAAGGAGGGTTGTAGCTCTTCTGGCACTGCTGGTTCCGTTTCATCAACATCTGTAAGAAAACAGCATTGGCCAAAAAAAGATTATTATAAATTTAGATTTGCTCCCAAAGCAGGCACAAGGTTTTCAGAGACTGTTTAAAGTTAAGCACATAGTTCATTAATGCCCGTACGTTCTGATTTTACTCTTGTGACTACAGTATCTGACTTTTCCTTTCACTATGATAAATGACGTTCATGTTGAATTCTTTGTTTGTTTATGTAGCCTGGAGAATCCCAGACAAACGTAATCTTGCTCAGCCCAGACTGATAAAAGCAAAACTAAATCCCATTGAAAAGCCAAACCCAGCAAGTAACCGTTAGCGTCGTTAGCAACCTAACATCATTAGCTGTGTTGTTATCACTACGTCCAGAGATTACACATTTGGTGACAGAATGGTTAGTTTATGGAAAGTAATGACTGATTTTCATGACTTTTGACTTACCTAAAATGTCACTTTTTTCCTCTTAAATCAAAGTCCCTCAGATCAAGCTGTCCTTGTCGCTTGGCCATGGTGCTAAAATCGTAACACCCAGTGACGTTCGGTGAGCTTCATGGCTGGTGAGGCACTGATTTCATCACAATCAGATTTACAAATATATGCACTCTACAGAGTAGCATATTTGCACGTGTTTCTTTTTTCTTTCTTTTTTTTTTTAAGTTACTGCGGTCGTACCTTTACCTTTAAATTAAGTCCATGCTCCGCTCCTTCTGGACAAAAATATCCGTTACAGCTGCTCTTCCAAACATTTGAATGGGAAATTGCGAAAATTCTGCGATTTTTAATTTAAAAATCATCAAAATTGTAGAGGTTAAATGAAAAAGTGAATGCTTTATAATACAAATCACTGGATAAATATAACCATTTAAATAATTTTATCTTGCCTCTCCTGGTCGCACGTCACTGGTAACACCACTACTTGCGCTACTATGCCGCTCACTGACGTTGATGAAAAAGAAAAAAAAACGTGTCACAATCGCGCATGCCTGCTCTCCCACAGTGTCTTACTCAGAAGGGATTATCAACAGAATGGACGTGCACGCAACTTGACGGCCTAAAGAACGGTCTCTTTGAACGCAAATCCCCCTAAATATTGGAATCCTGGTTATATTTCCATTGCCAGAAATTCAGAATAGTAGTAATATTTCCACATTCATTGGTAAAAATGGCTGGGGATGGAAAAGGGGGTGACTGTTTGAGAGTGAGGATGGTTTTTAACATTTTTATTTCAGGGGGGATCTCATCCCCCCTCATCCCCCCTCAACTCAAGCACTGCATATATATCAGTATCGGTATTGGTTGATATCGGAATTGAAAATTGAGAGTTGGACCATATCGGCATATCGTTTTTTTGGCTAAATAAATAAATAAATAAATAAATAAAATATGTATATATATATATGTTAGACCACCCTTGTTTTCTTCAGTTTCTTGGTCATTTTAATGCCTGGTACCACCAAAGGTATATTACCTGAAGAATTCAATGAACACAACACGATGCCCATTCCAGCCAATATACTTGTTAGGAGGAAGCATGGAGAAGCCTACAAACCAGACTGTCTTGCCCCTGCAGTAAAACATGGGGGTGAGCCAGTGACGATCTGAGGTTGTTTCAGTATGGGTGGAACAGGGCAAAGGCAATTGTGTGAAGGGCAAATAAACCAGGTCATGTACAGGGCTACTCTTGAAAACAGTCTTCTTCCATCAGCTGGAAAACTCTTTCCTGCCTCAAATGACTGGATTTTCCAACAAGACAATGCCCCTTGCCACACGGCAAGGTTAATTAAACCCTGGATGGAGAACCAGAACATTCAAACCATGCTTTGGCCTGCTCAATCACCAGATCTAAATCCAACTTAAAATCTGTGGAAAATCATCAAATGCAAAATGGAGAACCACAAGCCCAAGAACAAAGCATTTTTTTTTTTAATTTATGCAACAGGAATGGGCTGCTGTGATAACAGACAACACTAGTTGGACTTCATAGCTACAGATGTCAGGGCAATGGGTCTGTAGTCGTTCAGTCCTGTGATATCTGTTTTGTTATTATTATTATTATTATTATTATTATTATGTCCATCATCGAAGAACTGCAAAAGGGATCTAATGTAAAAAATGCCAAAGCTGACAAGATCATGATGAAATTTGGCATAAAAATCCAAGATGACATGGCCAAAACAAAAGAGGCTCTAAAACAGCAAGTTCAGGCCCAAGCACAGAGACTCAGGTGATACACCAAAAGGGCAATCTTCTTCCAGCAAAACAAGACCTTCAGGGACAGTGCCAAAAAGCTCTACAGAGAGCCGGGAAAGACAGCCAACACTATCCACAACCCTCCATCACTCATAGCGGTCGAGATGTTCTGGCAAAATGTGGGAGAACAAGACCCATAATGATGCTGCCCACTGGATCCAAAACCAAGCCAAGGACAACCAGTATGTCCCAACTCAGGAATGGTCAGACGTCACCACAGAGGAGACCATCAAAGCCATCCACAAGGCCAGCAACTGGAAAGCCACAGGATGCAATGGCGTGGCTAACTTCTGGCTCAACCAACTGACCAGCTTACACCCTGAATTAGACATTGCCTACAACAACATCCTCAAGAACCCAGAACAGTTCCCAGAGGGGCTGACCGAAGGTGTGACTTTCCTGATATCAAAGTCTGAAGACACAGAGAACCCTGAAAACTACAGGCCTATCACCTATGTACAAGGTCCTGACCTCCATCATGAAAGAAAGGGCCTATATATTTTTTGAAAGTAACAACCTGCTCCCCAAAGTGCAGAAAGAATGTCGCCACAGGAGCTATGGCTGTAAAGACCAGCTCCTCATCAACAAAGCCATCCTTGAGGATGTGAGATCCAAGCGCCGTAATCTCTCCACGACCTGGATCGACGACAAGAAGGCCTTTGATAGTGTGCCCCACACCTGGCTCACTAAAAGCCTCGAACTCTACAAGATCTGCCCCACTATCACCCAATTCATGCAGGAAAACATGAACTCATGGAAGACAATCCTCCATCAAACCCACGATAAGAGCATGATGACATCCAGACCTATCAAAATCAAAAGTGGCATCTATCAGTGAGACTCTCTGTCCCCTCTAATCTTTTGTCTTGCTCTTGCTCCTCTTAGCTCCCTCCTGAACAAGACTGGCTATGGGTACAACACCCCCTATGGCAACATCAGCCACCTCTTCTACATGGATGACCTGAAGACCTAAGCAAAAAATAAAGACGAACAAACAGGCCTGCTGACAACCCTCAAATCTTTCAGTGACAACATAGGCATGGAGTTCAAATTGGACAAGTGCGCCAATGCCACCTTGAAGACAGGGAAATTAGCCAAATCTAGTAACATCAAGCTCAACATCAAAACCATCATCCAGGACTTAGAACAGGAAGGTACCTATAAGTACCTCGGAGTCAGCGGGGGAGATGGAGTCCAGCACTCTCAGATAAAAGAGAAGATCCGAAAAAGTACTACCGCAGGATCTGGATAGTACTGAAGTCTGAACTGATCTCCGCAAACAAACTGGAAGCCATCAACACCTTGGCAGTACCAGTGGTAACTTAACGTTTTAACATCATGAACTGGACATTACAAGAGCTGGCCAAACTTGATACGAAGACTAGGAAGTTCTCGACTATGTACAAGATGCATCACCCAAAATCTGACATGGACAGGCTGTACCTGTCCAGAACTGATGGAGGTAGAGGACTCATACAACTGGAACTTTCCTACAAGACAAACACTACTGGTCTTGAGGAATACCTCCAGGAGACACAGGACACACTCTTCCACTTTATCAAAGACCGTGACAACAGGAAATCCTTGTAATCCATCAGCAGACAGTCAATGAAGTTCAGCTGGGAACTGGGAGTGCCTGCAATACCATCTGCAGAGGATGAGGAGAACACCACCTATGCCCACAAAACAAAGGCCAAGGCCAGACACCAGGGTCTCCAACAGCTCAGGTCCAAGTAGGAATGAAAAACGCTCCATGGCAAATACCCACAATGGGTGAGACAGGCTGACGTGGACCAAAACAAGACCCACAGATGGCTAAAAACAGCTGGCCGCAAGGCCCAAAATCAAAGCCTCCGAACACGCTGGTACCGACACAACATCCTCAAGAAACCTGATGTGGACCCAAAATGCAGACTGTGTGGCTGTTTCAACAAGACCATTGATCACCTGGTCTCTGGCTGCCCTGAACTGGCTAAAACTGAATACATCCACTGCCACAACAAGGCAGCTGCACATATGCACTAGAAGATCTGCAAAGAGTTTGGCATTGAGATGAAGGAATGATGGTATGAGCATGAACCCAAGACTGTCACAGAGAATGGCAGCATCACTATTCTGTGTGACATGCCCATCCACACTAAAAGGACCATAGCAGCTAATAGGCCAGACATTGTGCTAAAAAACAAGGACAAAACCTGCCTTCTCATTGACATGACTACACCCCTCGACACCACACCTCAGTCAAAACCATAGAAAAGCTTACCAAATACAAAGACTTGGAAATCGAGGTTGACCAAATGTGGTGGCTCGAAACAACAACAGTCCCAGTGGTTATGGCAGCCTTTGGACCCATCAAGAAAGGCATGGAAAAATACTCCAACAAAATCCCAGGCAACATCAACATACATGAACTCCAGAAAATAACTCTCCTTTCTCTTAGGTTTTCAATACATCTTTAACAAATCATGATTTAAAAACTGCATTTTGGGTTTTGTGGGTTATCTCTGTCTAGTATTAAATAAATATAACTATTAATTGATGATCTGGAGCATGAAAGTGTATGAAATATGCAAAAAAGAATTTAGGAAGGGAGCAAATACTTTTTCACAGTACTGTAATGGCTTCTTTAAGTCAGCTAATCACCTGCGACAGCTGTATTTTTTGTCTCTAACAGATTTTCTTCCTTCTTTATTTCTGCAGTAAAAACATTGTGAGACTGTATGAACCTGTTTTCACGCATGAGGTTATCACCTGGGCAGCAGCAAAATGTTACAGGAACCTTCAGAAACCCCTACAATTTAAACTATGCTAACCAAACATTTTTACAGGTGACTAACTCAGAAATTGCTGACAACACTTGCCAGTCGAGCAACAGTGAGGCTACAAACCATAGTGCAATTCTTTTTGTAAAAGACTTTGTTACACCGACACTGTCTGTATTCAAATATGCAGTTGTCTAGTCCTTCAATGCAAGATGGCCCCTGCTTTTTCAAACTTAATATTCACATAAAAATATTATTTTGTACTTAGGCCTATATGATAATCAGGAGCAGACTTCCTAAACTGATTAGATCTTGTGTCCATGCAGCCTCCAGTGGATGCATCCACCCAGGACACCATGATGGCCGTGCTGGTTGAGATGGGATTTGGGGACCGACCACTTAACCAGCAGTTGCTGAAGAAACACAACTACAATCTGCTGGATGTGGTCAACGAGCTTGTTCAGATGACCGACAATGACTGGTACTCCACACGCTACTGACTAGAGACAGAAAGAAGGGGAAGAAGAAGAAAACAGATAGAGAAGGAGATGAAACACAATAGATTATGGATTTTTTTTAAAAAAGAGAATGGAAGCGATAAATCCATTTTTGCTCATCTACCTTTCCATATTTCCTTTCTAATACTGTTCACCTCTTCTCCATTTGGATGGAGGGTACTTTCCTTCATGACCATAACGTGAACATTCCAGCAAACTTTCTGGGATCCTGTACTAGGCCATCAAACACCACTGTTTTAATTTCAACATAGGCCTTTATAGCGGCACATTTCTTTGCATGCCAATCTAAAAAAGATAAAGAAAAAAGCAATCTATGTCTCAAATGAGCTATGTGTAGTAGTTCAAAGGTTAAGACCACATTGTTTTAATGTGATGAACAGTGAAAGTATAAAAGCTGATTAAATGGTAAATGGGCTGCACTCATATAGCGCCTTTCTACCTTAGCGGCACTCAAAGCGCTTTACAATGTTTTCTCATTCACCCATTCACACACATTCATACACCAATGATGACAGAGCTGCCATGCAAGGTGCTGCCTGCCATTGGGAGCAACTTCGGGTTCAGTGTCTTGCCCAAGGACACTTCGACTGTTGAGGGACGGGGGTTCGAACCACCAACCTTAGGATCAGAGGACAACCGCTTCACCACCTGAGCCACAGCCGCCCTTAAATTAGGAACTCTTAAATTAGGCATGCTTGATGTTGCTTTAAAGTAGTTAGTAACATGTGATTTGTATTAATAAGGTGAATTAAAGTTGTGTTAGAAACAAAAGCTAAACAGTTCTACTTCAGTATATTAACACAATCAATTTTACAGTTAATGCACGATGCAGGTAAATATGTTACTATCAAAATTTAAATTAGTGTTACAGGCTACACAAAACTTTTTTTTCCCCTTTTGCAACAGAATGATGATGTTTGATGTTTCAACAATTTCCCTTAGGTTTGCACCAAAGGGATCAACTCTATTCTATTCTATTCTATTCTATTCTATTCTATTCTATGTACAAATAGTACATAAACACAATATCAAACATTCACGTCTGCACTGAGAACAATAGTGAGGATGTCCACATCACAGGCTACATTCCCAGTTTAGTCAGAATGTCTGCACATGCTTATCAGTAACAGACTCTAAGTAAACATAGAACTTTCAATCTACTTTTTTCAAAACACCAAGCAATGCAACATTCTCTTATACTTGCTTTTAACTGGGAACTCTTAAATTAGCCATGCTTGATGTTGCTTTAGAGTTGTTTGGCTCTCGTCTGACCCAGAGTTTTTCTACACAGAGTCACTGCATGGAGAATGTAGGTATCAGCCTGCCATTTCAGCTACATGGTTTATGTGGCATTCTCCTTCTACTACCTGTATTGCTGTTTTCAAAATCCATTTCACTATGGGAAACAGCAGCAAGAACCTCTAGGCAGCAACCTACACAATAAAATTGACAAGTTTTAAAGTTTTAAATCATGCAATTAAACAGCCTGCTTGTTTTTTTCAGTGAATTACCCATTTTACTGGCAGTGCTCCCCTCCCCACATACAAATGCTTCACCACATCAAGTTCCCCCTGACACTGTTTTATAGTAATTGCTGCATCCTGGCCTTAGCAATGCCCAAGATGATTATGACTGATTTGAAGAACTACAAACAAGCCAGATCATTTTCCCACTGTAGCAGAATAATAAAGAGATAAAGCCAGACCATTTTCCAGTGCTGGCACAGGGCTGTGGAGATGATTCTGACTATATAAGACTAGTTACCCTAATCTGACTGGTCTTACTAAAGTTTTGCAAAAGCTTAGTCATTCCAGAGGGTTGCACACATTTCTGCACATTCTTGTGAAAAATTTTGAAACAGATGCTTGACTATACAGGCTAATTAATAAACTTTGGTAGCAGGTGAGCTAATAGCTGACACTGTCATAACTGCTCTCCAAGTAGTTCATTTTCCTAGATTCATGCATTTTCAGAAATAATTTGACCACTGATTCCAGTCATGGTCAAGTTCAATACAGTTGAATGTGATACACAACACACAATTGATTTTTTTTTTCCCCCCATTAGTGAATCAGCTAGTTGCAGCAGCTCCATTGAAATAATTTGATTCCATTTCAAAAATGTTCTCTTTTGAACGCTGGTGTGGCATGTAATCTTTAGACTGGACTATTCTGATGCTGGTATAGTTGAATTTTTATTAATAATGTTATTTTTGTTCAATTCATTTTGTTGATATCACTGAAGCATATACAACATAGGGAGCTTGGACACTGTACTGTTTGCATATGCTGTTATAGATGAGTAGATGACCACTGGAAGCAGATAAACATTTTCCATGTGACTTGGAGGTTCTATATGCACTTAAAAACTTACCAGACACAGGGACAATTATTTCACATAAAATCTTCTTAGTACTATTGCATTTTCCCTCTCTAACTTATTGTCTCAACATTGACTCAACTTGTTTGTTGTCCTGAACATTTTTATCAGCATCAGAACCACCTGAGGGATCCTAAGGGGGTCTTGACCCAGTAGAACACACTGTCTACAGGGCTACCACAGATTGTAGGTTTGGGGTTTCAGCATGAACCAAATCATTAGGTAATGATAATCACATATGTGATTCAGCACATGGGTCATGGATCAGTTTCTCGCTATTCATTGAGGGTCAATCATGATGGTAAAAGGTACCATCAGCAAAACTGTCCAGTGAATCAGTTATCAGCCAGTCTATATGAATTACTATTGATTATCCGTTAAATTAAAAGCAACAATGGATCTGATTTTTACAAATGAACCAAATTCCAGATGTGAAAGAGACTTTAGATGCGCAAATAAATTTGTAGTTTTGAAATGCACAAAGGACTTAAGTTAAAACATTTTACTCACTGTTACAAATCAGACAAAAATGCTGCTTAAAATAACTGTTTAATTGACTTAGATGTGCACGTTTAATGACCACAAACAGTTAAGTTGAGTTGAATTCCTTCATCAAAGCTTATACGTTTTCATATCAATTTGTCATCTGTTTTGTGCTTCTTCGGATGTGGAGGCTCACACTTGTCCAGGAAAAATACTTTCTTTGTCTCTTCCCTGAGGTAATTTTAACCCTTAACTGGAATGTGTTCAACAGAGTGAAATGTGTATTGTTTTTCCCTCAGAAAAGTATGAATATATTGAATTTCCTAGTTGGAAACTCAGTTTCATTATTTAAAGGTAAGAATTGAGATTGTTGAAGTTATTTTTGCTTCAACTGGTTGAAGGCCATTTGGATATGTAAAATATTGATCTGTGGATGTTGTATTTTAGGCTTATTGTATTGTTTTTGTCTGCTCTGCTCTGCTCTGCTGTTAGTGTTTTTGTTGTACGAAATGTTACAAAATTTATTTAAGATAGGTCTTTTTAGTTTGCACATGAGAAGACTTAAATGATTTGGGGTTAGAATTGTATAAATCATTTGATAAAACTGGACCTGTAGGATTACGATAAATCTTGTGTGGCATCTAACACCATTATCAGTAGTTGAAAAATAGTGAGTACATTGCGATGCTAGCTGCATTTTTGTTCTTTTGGACAAACTGCAAATTTATCTGTCTAAAGACAGGTAAAATCTGTCTTTAGAAAATAATAGACAGAACTAGACAGTCCTCTTTTTGGTGGTATGTTTATTTGCTTTCCTATTATACCGGGAACAACATCCTACCTACTCCTCTAAAGCTCTGTAAACAGAAAATACTGTGCCCAGAAACAAACAAAAAAATAAAAAATGAAAGGACAGCATGGTGTTTTTACTTTTTTTTTTTTTTTTAGCTCAAATTGAACAAACAAGATGTGAAGTGTTCATCAAGGAGCTTTAAAGGTGTTGGGAGGTGGTTTTTGTTACTCTGAGACAGAGCCAGGATAACTGGTTTCCTATTTCTAGTAATTGAGATAAGCTAAGTGTCTGTTGGTTGTAATTTAAGGTTATTAAACTGGTATGAATCTCATCTAATACTGCATTTATGTTATAATGGGGGGTGGGGGGTGGGGGCAACTTTTACACATATATCCTCGTTATTCTATATTTGGTGCACTATGACAAGTTTCTGTGGATGCTAAGCTGAGCAGGATGTACTGAAAACTTAATTTTGTTGAACTTCTTGAACAGAAAATAATTTGCTTAGTTGTGGGGTTTTTTCATAGCATTACTAGACAAGGACACTATTTTCTTCTGTTGAGAGTGATCTAGATTAGCATGATAGCTAAGGGTGTATCACTTATTATATGTCAGTGGTATTTTTAATGTGGCAAATACTAAAAACAATTTTGAAAGAGCAGAGGAAGACCCTTATTTTTTCATGTGAATGTAACTTTTGATTACTCATATAAACTTTTCCAAATACATACAAATGTATGTTTACATGGTGTAAGAATAGGGCACAACCAACACCCTGAAGAAATACAGAACATGCAAAGTTGAAAGCAAGTGAATATATCAGTGACTGAATCCTCAGTAAGTGAGTGAATAAGTATATTTCCCAGAATCTTGAGCTATTCTTTGAAAGATTAGATACAACACATTAACTTTGACAAAGTGATTTTCATCTTTGTAGCACAGCCAAAAACTGAAAATGAAATCTCCTGACAAGCTTGCATATGTGGGGAAAATTTTAATTCCAACAATGTAAAATTTTTCAAACAAAGTTTTCAATAAAATTGAGCACATCAAAGACATTTCTACTTTCAATATCAAGAGTTCAGATGTATACATTGGGATCACTGTTGAGTACATGTAGTGAGTCTTACCCAATAGTGTAATGTGATGTTCAATTCCTGTAAACAAATGCTGTAAAGTAAGCTCAAAAGATTGATTCAAATGTGTCTTGGTGTTTAAAAAGAAAATGGGATTTGTCAATGAAACATATTTTTGTGTTTTGCTTTGTTTTTCGTTTGTTTTGTTTCTTCTTCTTTCTCTTTTTCTTTTTTTTAACTTTGCTTCACATCATAAAATTTATGACTTTTTAAGTCTTGCCACAGTCCTGAATAAGCAATTAATTTCATAAATAATTGGTGAAACCCTACTGCATAGGTATGCAAATGGGACCTGGCTGAAATGTGCACTTGATGAAGATGAAACGGTTCACATGGTGAGCTATATGTCATGTTGCTTCAACTAGATGTGCATCGTTTTTAAAAGGCTGAAATATTTAGATATTACAGTCAAGATAAATACAGAAGTATTTAAAGATGAAGAGAAAAGCTAAATTGTTTAGCCATTTTTTCTTTGTTGCACTGATGTACATATCAATGTCTTTAATTAAAAGTATTACACACATGAGAAGGTTCTGCTTTATTTTATTTGTAGTAGTAGTATTTGTAGTTAAGTCTGAACTGTCTAGTAAAAGGATCTTCATAATAACAATGTGTAGGTATGTTTTGAGAAATTTTGGCAAATCAATTAAATATCTGATTTTATTAATTTAAAACATCTACAACACATTCAACTGTGCACAAAGTCTGGTCTGCATACTTTATAAAATGACTGTACATTGTTTTTAAGTGATGGACACTATATTTGGGTGTTTTCTGATTAAGTAAGTTTGCAGTTCAGGTGGAAACTAACTATCTTCGGGACCTTGGGATTTTGTGCTGTGAAAGGTGCTATATAAACAGTCAGCATAAACTGATTGTAAAAATGCTGGTGTCCTAGGTGAGAAGTTAATGTCTGATTTTTTTCATTACAGTAGTCTGTTATTTGATATTCGATCATCAACTTTATTCAGCATGTGTTCTGTTGCATGTCATCAGCATCATCCGTCATTGTCTTTTCTCATGATGTATTATCCTGTATTATCAATGTATTAACCATAATTAGAATATGATGTACAATATAATCCGATTATTCACAATTCTGTGAGCCATGGTCTGTAATGTGGGGGCATCCAAGGCATATGAGAACGGTAGCCTTATGATGTCTCTCTCATTTTTGTACAAAGGAACACCAGTTATGAGTATGACACATATGTCTCCTGATGGGGTTTTGTGATCCAACAATAATTTTAATTCTGTTGATTTCCCTATTTACACAACATTTAGTGCACACTTTACACCAAGAGACAGGATGCCAGTGTGAATGTAAACAGGATGGTCTGGATGGGATTTAAACTGAGAAAAGCAAAATGCGAAATTCACGGTAACACTTAAACTGAGTCTGCCTTCAGTGTTTTAATGCAGCGCAGCTGGGTGATTTTGAGAGCTGTCATTTCAGCAACAAACATCTGGATTTACAGCTGTTAAACTGCCTAACTCTTGTGATTTATCTTATTCTAAATCAGATTTTATTCTCCTCCCACCACCAAGGCTCCCGGAGCATGGTGGAGTATGCGGTGGAGTTCTGGACGCTCGCAGCGGAGAGCGGCTGGAACGATGTGGTGCTGCAGGGAACTTTTCAGTGGGGACTCAGCGAGGCAGTTAAGGACGAGCTGGCGACGTGGGACGAGTCCCCCACCCTTGACGATCTCATCTCCCTGGCCGTCCGGATCGACAGTCGAATTCGGGATGCCGCCTAGAGCGGGGAGCTGGGCTTCCACAGCCCCCTTTGACATGCTCCCGCTACCGTGAACCCAGTCCCAGCCCGCCGCCTCACACTCAGTCCGCCGTGTCCGCTCCGTGGGATGAACCCATGCAGCTCGGGGAGGCCGCCTCTCAGAGGTGGAGAAACAGTGCCGCCGCCAAGCTAAGGCCTGTTTGTACTGCGGCGAGGTGGGTCATTACGCTGCTCCTCCAAACGGGCAAAAGACCTGGCTCACCAGGGCTCATGGGGGTTCTGGTGAGCCACACCTCCGTCTCAGTCCCCCCACAGCAACTTCGAGTTCCTGCCACCTTGAGCTGGGGAAACCAGCGCCTCACCATCTCCACCCTGGTTGACCCCGAGCAGAGGGCAACTTCATGGACGAGGCTCTGGCAACCCAGCTTGGAAACCCGACAGAGCCACTACAAACCCCGCTAGAGGTCCAGGCGCTAACCGGACAGTGCTTTGCCCAGGTCCAGTGATGCACCACCCAGGCAACCCTCCTCCTCTCTGGTAACCACCAGGAGCGCATGTCATTCTGTGTCCTCCAGATTCTCAATACCCCCCCTAGTTCTTGGCTTCCCCCGGCTCCAGCAACACAAACCACACAACCCGCACGCAACACAACCCGCACATCGATGGACAACAGAATCCTAGCACATCCCCTGGGCCCAGGGGAAGATCATGAACTGGCGCGTGGGTTGCCACGCCACCTACATCCACTCGGCTCTGGCTCCTGCTCCTGCTGATCCTGTTCCCGTGGCCCCACCTACTCCAGTGGACCTGTCCAGATTCCGAATGGAGCACCATGACCTAGCCCAGATCTTTGATAAGGACAAGGCCCTGTCCCTGCCCCCGCACTGCCATTATGACTGCGCCATCGAGCTACTGCCCGGAGCCTCCCTGCCCAGCGACTGCCTTTACAACTTGTCAAAGCCGGAGCATGCCACAATGGAGGTTTACATCCGGGACTCTCTGGCAGCAGGACTGATCCGTCCATGTTGGTGTGGGGTTTTTCTTTGTGGGGAAGAAGGACAAGTCACTCTGTCCGTGCATTGATTTCCAGGGCCTAAATAAGATCACGGTCAAAAATAAGTACCCACTCCCTCTGACTAGCTCGGCCTTCGACCCCCTCCACGGAGCCACAGTCTTCACAAAACTGGATCTCCAGAACGCCTACCCCTGGTCCGCTTCAGGGAGGGGGACGAATGAAAGATGGTGTTTAACACAACCCTGGGGCATTACGAGTACCTTGTGATGCCCTTTGGCCTGACCAATGCCCCCTCCGTCTTCCAAAACCTTGTAAATGAAGTGCTCCGGGACTGCTGAACCACTGTGTGGTCATGTACCTGGATGACATCCTGATTTTCTCCCACAACCTGGAGGAGTCCCATGAGCACGTCCGCCTAGTCCTGGAGCCCTTGCTCCGGAACCGCCTCTTCATGAAAGCGGAGAAGTGCGACTTCCACACGCAGATGGTCTCCTTTCTGGGATACATCATTTCTGTGGGAGAGATCAGGAAGGACCCTGCCAAGGTCGTGGCGGTGGAAGAGTGGCCCAAGGATCGGAAGCAGCTGCAACAGCTCCTCGGGTTCACCAACATCCACATCGCCTTGGATTTCGTAACAGTCCTGCCCCCCTCCAACGGCAGTACCGTTATCCTGACTGTGGTAGACCAGTTCTCCACGGCTGCCCACTTCTTGCCTCTGCCAAAACTCCCAACAGCAAGGGAGACGGCCAACCTCATGGTAGCCCATGTATTCCGGCCTCATGGCATCCCGGTCAACATAGTTTCGGATTGGAGGACCCAATTCACCTCCAGGGTTTGGAAGGCCTTCTGTACAGCACTTGGGGCCACAGTCAGTCTGGCTTCCACCCACAGAACAACAGCCAGACGGAACAGCTCAACCAGGAGCCACCCTCCGGTGTATCACCTCAGAGAACCTGACCTCCTGGAGCACAGATCCCCTGGGTAGAGTATGCAAACAACACACTCCCCAATGCCTCTTCCAGTATGTCACCTTTCCACTGCATTCACAGTTACTAGCCACCCCTGTTCCCAGACCTGGAGGAAGAGATTGAAGTACTGTCAGTGGCCGTCCACCTCCGCTGTTGTGTCTGGACCTTGCACCAAGCCCACACTGCGCTGCTAAAAGCCTCCCGGAAGGTCTAATACCAGGCTAACTGTCACCACTCCATCGCCCCTGTGTACACCCCTGGACAGCGTGTCTGGCTCCGGGCCAAGGACCTTCCCCTCCGAGTGGAGGCCAAGAGGCTGGCCCCCTGCTTCACGGGGCCGTTTGAAGTGGAGGCCATCATCAACCCTTGCGCTGTCCGATTGAAACTCACCCGGTCCATGCGAGTCCACCCAATTTTCCATGTGCCGCAGCTCAAACCTGTCCGGGAAAACCACCCCAGACCTTGGACGACCATCTTGTGTATGCAGTCAGGAGGCTTCTGGATGTCCACTCCCTGTAGCAGATGTCATTAATTATGATCTTCTCATCAGCAGTAACTACGGAACTATGGGCAGCTGCGGCGCAGCACTCTGGTCACATTCTCTCCAGCCTTAAAAGCCGGTTTCACACTCTACTCCCTGCCAGATTGTAACTTCAGCTTGAGTAGCTGAGTGATCAGGTGTCGCGGGGTTCAACCGGCAACCTTCCCAAACTGGGAGAAACGATGGCGTAGCCGTCAGCTGTGGTTTTCCAATTTATTTCAGGCCTCTCCAAAAGTGCGACAGTGACTAAAATATTTACAAAGTGCAACAAAAACAAAACAAAGTGCAAAAACCCCAATCGTAAAAATAAGCAAAAGAAAAGAAAAGAAAAACTCTATATACAAATCTATTTACACGCAAGCTCTCCTTCTGCTGCACCTTCAAATACTCAGACCAACTCTGTCACACACTGTCACACACTGTCACACACTGTCTCCGTCTCCAACTCTACACTCCGACTACTCCCACCCAGAGTCAGGCCCAGAGCCCTTGCTTTTAAAGCCCAAGCCCCTCCCACTGGGCGTACCCTTTACAGGTAAAAATACAAACATTATATAAACATGTTTTCCTAAACATTTTTCCCCCAGTTCACCCCTGCGATGAGAAACACGGAATTTTCATTCAGGGGACAGGGGTAGGGTTTCTCATCATAACCCCTCTGCAATTCACCTAATAATGTTCACCGGGAAAATAATAAAATGTTGCGTGTCATGTGACCAGCAATTGCGCGGGCCCATACCATCTTAAGCCGTCTGATGGTATGGCCCGGGTTTGCCCGCCAAGCAGTCCAGCCAGCTGCCTACCACTGCAAGGAATGGTGAGTGTGTGTGAGTGTATGTGTGCGTGTATGGATGAGAGAGAAAAAGTATCGTTGCCAGTGTGCACCCTTGGTCACGAGACTTAACAGCAGAAGTGGAAATGAATGAGGTGTGAGTGCAGGTTATTGTACAGTTTGTAGCTGGATGTATGTCCTGTGTGTGTGTGTGTGTGTGTGTGTGTGTGTGTGTGTGTGTGCTACGCGGCGGGTGCGCCGCGTCAGCGTGTGCCGCGTCAGCGTGTGCCGCGTTGGCATGCCGGCCCGCTAACCTCCGCTAGTGACGGCGTCGCTCCGTCACATCATCCCCCTCCTCCCGGAGGTTGACGATGTGCGGCAACCTGGA
>NW_007578050.1:173927-174849 GCF_000690725.1 Stegastes partitus | reverse complement strand
GTGAAGTCTGGACTCTTGAGGACCGGGGAAGAACATAACCTGTTCTTCAGGGCACAGAAGGCTTCCTCACAGTCTTCCGTCCAGGTCACCGGGTTCTTCTGGTCCTTGCCGGTCAAGGCGGTCAGTGGCGCAGCAACCGTGGCAAACTGGGGTACAAAGCGTCGGTACCAGCCAGCCAAACCTAAAAAGGATCGTACCTCCTTCTTGGTGCGAGGTCGAGGGCAGTTGCGGATAGCTTCCACCTTATCCACTTGAGGACGCACCTCTCCTCGCCCCAGCTGGTAACCCAGGTAGCGTGTCTCCCGCTGGGCCCACTCACACTTGGACGGGTTGAGTGTCAACCCAGCCTTCTGGATCTCTCGTAGCACTACGGTAAGATGTTGGACATGCTCTTCCCACGTGTGGCTGAAAATGACGACGTCATCCAAGTACGCCGCGCTGCAGTACTCCAAACCCTGAAGGACTCTGTCCATCAGTCGCTGGAAGGTGGCGGGTGCTCCATGCAGACCAAATGGCATGACGGTGAACTGGAACAGGCCCGCTGGAGTCCTGAAGGCGGTGTATGGCCTGCATGTCTTCTCCAGTGGCACCTGCCAGTACCCCTTACACAGATCCAAGGTGGTGATGTATCTGGCAGCTCCAATCCTCTCCAGCAGGTCATCAATCCTTGGCATCGGGTATGCGTCAAACTCTGAGATGGAGTTCAGTTTTCTGAAATCAATGCAGATCCGGAGTGAACCATCCTTCTTAAACACGATCACCACAGGACTGCACCATTCAGAGTTTGAAGGTTCAATCACGCCCAGCTTCAACATCTCTTCCACCTCCTGTTGCAGCTTCCCAACCAGATGTTGTGGAACCCGGTAACTGCGCTGGCGAATCGGCTGTCCCTCCTTCAGGCGGACGACATGCTCCACCAAGG
>NW_007578050.1:159310-168162 GCF_000690725.1 Stegastes partitus | reverse complement strand
CGTTGCCAGTGTGCACCCTTGGTCACGAGACTTAACAGCAGAAGTGGAAATGAATGAGGTGTGAGTGCAGGTTATTGTACAGTTTGTAACTGGATGTATGTCCTGTGTGTGTGTGTGTGTGTGTGTGTGTGTGTGTGTGTGTGCTACGCCGCGTCAGCGTGTGCCGCGTTGGCATGCCGGCCCGCTAACCTCCGCTAGTGACGGCGTCGCTCCGTCACATCAGGCCTCAGCATCTTGTTATTCTTAGTAGTTTAAATTAACCGCATTTTCTCCTGTCCTGTAGTTCTGCTGGCCGCACTGCGCTGGTTCTACCTCTGTCCTGCGATCCCTTGCCCCAGCTCAGTTTCGGTCCGCTTGTTTCCTGCCTCGGTTCGGCTTCGGTCCACTCCACCCTGGTCCTGGCTCCGGCCCTGCCTCAGCTCCTCAAAGTCCCCGTCCTGCGGGGGCATCGGCATCTTGATGGTATCCTTGCAAAAAAAACAAAAAAGTGCCAGTGGTTCTGCTGAAGAGAAAGGATCTCTGAGAGCAACCCAAAATGCCCCCAGTACATCAAGGACTTATGATGCAAAGTGCATATATTTCAGAAAACCAAATATGCCAATAGACAGAATACAAGAGAAGTGCTTGTACATTGTCAAGAACTATGAGCTGATGCAAAGATCAGGAGTGCAGCCACGAAGAAAATGGGCAACAGAATCCCAGCCATTGAAAGTAGAGATCTCATAGCAGCTGAAGGACATTACCACAGGCCATTCTGTAGGCTGTACACAAAAGATGAGGCTTCTAAAGAACACGTTGCCAGCAATGAAGATGATTGTTTGGTCCTATGGATGCATCCAGATGATGATCATCAGCATGTTTTTGGACTGTGGGAGGAAGCCAGAGAATCCTGTGAGAACCCCCACTGCACAGGGAGAACATGCAAACTCCTACCTGAGATGCAAACCTTGATGTGCGATATGAGATGTGATTTGCCTTCCAGAGACTGGTCATCCATTTCCATGTCTTCCACTATGACTTTCAACACTGCAGAACCAAGTCTTTCATTGTTGGTGCACCAGAGAAGGCCAGCCTTTGACCCAATAATGCAGTCATGCAGTGACAGCATTTGCTGATCCACGACTCAGTCTCACTTCTGGTATTTTGTCTTTCTTGTAGTCTTGTTTCAGTTTGTAAGATTCACCTGGTACTGTTCCCCAGCATCAGCAATGTTCAGCTTGCTTAACCCTACAAGCAGAGGCTGTTGTAAGGGTAATCTGGATACCTTTACGTTTAGGCTCTTATCTAGGCCATTATAAGGACATGTCATACATGTGTATTGGGTATAGTTTCTGTGGTTGAAATGCACGTTCAAAGATAAAGGTATTAGCCCTAAAAATATTTTACAACTCCTTGTTTATATGCAATAATGTAACTTTACTTAGTCATAAGGTGGCAGCATTGTGCTATGTATTCATTCAGTGCATGAGCAATCATGAACTAGTTTGAGACTAACAGTGGAGCTGGTTAAAGTGTTTTATTCCATTATCTGTACATGCTGAACATGTGTCTAATGTTCTTTCAGCCCATTAATAGCACACAGTGATCATTGTATCCACTCATTCTAAATGTAATTCCGATAAAAGCCACGCATCTCAACAAACACATTTTTCAGATGATCTGACCGCTGTTTTGTTTGGAGACAAAACCCGATTTGAGTCATATTAATTTATTACAGACCAAGATAATCTCACAATAACACAGTTTTGACAAAACACAATGCATATAATCTTAGAGTTTTTGGAACATTGTCCAAAGAACAGTGACATGGCTCCTTTTCCTCACCACTGCTGGGTGTACTGTAAAGACTGGAAGATAAAGAGAGAATGGTTAATAGAAAATGTTTTATATTCACAGGCTTTATGTTCGTTGCTAAGGTAAAGAATTTTGTCAAATCTATAGAGCCTAAAATTCATTGTGGAGGTCAGTCTAGAGTGGCATGTAGTCAGTAAGGTAAGTTTTTTGACCATCAGGAAGGTGTTGATACCTACTGAGTACCTGTTGTAGATCTTGGCACAGTGATGGCGAGCCATCTTCAGGTCATTTTTGCAGTGGGGACATGCACTCTCAGCTAAAAATAAAACATGACAAACAGGATGCATGCTTAGCTAATGTTGCTTATGCTAAAGCTGTACAAATAAATATATTTAAAATTAAAATTTTCTTTTGGCATTATCTTTAATGTTGCTGAACACAGGACTTTCCAATTTAAGTAACATTCAATTGTATTTGTATAGCACAGTTTACAACATATGTCATCTCACAGCGCTTAACATAGTAAGGTGACGACCTTACGAATTTAAACAGAGAACCCAACAATCCAAAGCTGCCTTTGGATCCCCTCTGAGCAAGCGGTCGGCAACTGTGGGAAGAAACTAAAAAAAAAAAAACTCAGACAAAACCAGGTTCACGAAATCTCCCTCAACCAGTTGGGGTGAGAGTGGAGTGGGGATAGCAGGACAGCAGATTGAGAGCAAGCAATAGAACAGAACAATAAGTATTTTGGAGGTCATGAGGCCAGCGCCTGCAGATCAGAGACGTGAAGCGCCAGATCTAGAGACGTCTGCAGAGAGAACAAGCACAGAAACTCTGGGGAAACACAGTTATGAAATGTAATGGTGATGTATAAATGTATGGAGGAGAGTAGAGTAGAAGAGAGGAGCTCAGTAAATCATTGGATCCCCCGCCAGCCTAAACCTACAGCTGCATAACTAAGGGACAGTTCAGGTGATCCTGAGTAGCCCTAACTATAAGCTTTATCAAAAAGGAAGGTTATTGTGATATAAAAATCTTAAGTAGAGAGGGTGTCTGCCTCCCAAACTGAAACTTGGAGCTGATTCCACAACAGAGGAGCCTAATAACTGAAGGCCATTCTACTTCTGGAAGTCTGAGAGTGAAGGGCTCTGTTGGGATGATGTTGTCAGTTTCAGGAACTGAGACTTAGGCGTAGAAAAAAGAGTGGAGAAATCAGCTCATGCAATAATAAAGATTTTATTCACAGTAATGGATAGATTCTTTATTGTCTGTCGTGAGTGAAAACAGAGAAGTGTCTTTGAAATGGCTGAATGAAGCAAAGTAATCTTCTTAATCAAACAGGAAATTAAACAGGTAAGCCAGAGGTATTAAAATAACTTATGAAGCCAACTAGAGGAATAGCGAGGAATAACCCGCTAGCAGAAGCTAAAGAAAGCAACACAAATACAAAAACTGAACAGATTCTGAGATTACAAAACAGGGCAAGAACTAACCTGGACTGAGTACTAATTTCAGTGAGGCTAGAGAAATACGTCGGACTAAAGGCAGAATCAGAATCAGATATTTATATTAGATCGTGGAGGACCGGTGTTATGCCGAAAAAAGCACCCCTGCTGGAAAAAGCACCCCCTCTCAAGGAGTGCAGTGAGAGCCATTCACCTGTAGATGAAAATAAAAATAAGTCTAACAGTAATAGTTAATATTTGTCTGTACATGGTCATGTGGAAATAAGAACAACAGGGATAGATCTGGTCTGAGCATACTGTGAAAAGTTGAAAGTTGAAAATGCACATATTCCGGCGGACCCCATTGCCAGAATATGCACCCCCCCAATAAATCTGGAGGGGTGCATTTTTAACTTTTCAAAGTATGCTCAGACCAAATCTATCCCTGTTGTTCTTATTATTTCCACATGACCATGTACAGACAAATATTAACTATTACTGTTAGATTTTGTTTTTTAAAAATTCATCTGCAGGCAAATGGCTGTCGCTGCGCTCCTTGAGATGGGGTGCTTTTTCAGGCAGGGGTGCTTTTTTCGGCACAACACCGGCAAGCAACAGAGACTTATCTGAATGGTGGAGGGTGATGGCGGACAGAGCGGGTGCGTGAAGCAGTAGCTCGGCCAGCCGCAGCAGAGGGGGTTCTGAATGGAATCCTTCCGGAGAGCGGAGAATAGTGACAGTGAGTGGAGCGGGTGCTTTCTGTGACAGACGTGGGGGAATCCGTATTTTCGGAGGCAGAGCGGAACCATGCCGGAGAGAGCTGAAGAAGCCGCTTAGGTGATTAGGTGATCGCTGCACCCGGCCTGCTCTGCCGCACGCACCAACTCATGCCCACCTGAGGGAAAGGAGAATGAGAGGGAGCGAGAGAGAGGGAGAGATACTGCCTCTATCCGGTGCCGGAGGTGGAGGGCATGACAGATACAGTACAATAAGGGTTTTTAAGATAAGATGGTTATGTTAGAAGCAGGATTTTAAATTCTATCCTGGAGTTTACAGGAAGCGAGTGAAGAGAAGTTAATACAGGAGAAATATGATCTCTCTTACTGGTTCTTTTTAGAACTGGCGGCAGCATTTTGGATCAAGTGGAGACTTTTAAGAGAATTCTTGGGACATCCTGATTGTAAGGCATTACAGTAGTCCAGTCCAGAAGTTATAAATGCATAAACTAGTTGCTCAGTATCACTCTGAGACAGGATGTTCCTGATTTTTACAATATAACGTAGATGAAAGAAAGCCGTCCTACAAACTTGCTTTATATGTGTGTTGAATGACATGTCCTGGTCAAAAATAACTCGAGGTCTTTACAGTAGAACTGGAGGCCAAGGCAATGCCATCTAGAGTAACTGTCTGGTTAGACGGTGTTTCTGAGGTGTTTAAAAACAATAATCTCAGATTTGGCTGAATTTAAATGAAGAAAATTACAGGTTACCAAGTCATTATGTCCTTCTGACATGCCTGGAGTTTGACCAACTGATTGGTTTCATTTGGCTTTATAGATAAATATAACTGGGTGTCATCTGCATAACAATGGAAATTAATTTGGGGAGCATGCACAAAGTAAATAATATTGGTCCTAATACAAAACCCTGTGGAACTCCATAAGTAACTCTGCTGCGGGTGGAAGAATCGTCATTAACATGAACGAACTGGAATCTGTCTGATAAATGTGATTTAAACCAATTTAGTGCAGTTCCTTCAAGTCCAGTTTCACATTCCATTCTCTGTGATAGGATGCTGTGATCCACTGTATCAAGTGCAGCACTGAGATCCAGTAGTACAATAGAAAACTTGTCCACTGTCTGAAGCTTTAAGAAGATCATTAGTGACCTTCTCTCTCTGTCTCTGTACTATGATGCAGTCTAAAACCTGATTGAATTCTTCAGACAAACCATTTCTATGCAGATGGCCACATGGCTTGCAATAACCTTTTCAAGAATATTAGAAATAAAAGGGAGGCGGAATATGTGCCTATAGTTAACTAAAACACCTGGATCTAGAGTAGACTTTTTGAGTAGTGGTTTTACTATAGCTACTTTCAAAGCCATAGCCTGTTAATATAGAGAAGTTGATGATAGTTATTATTGTAGTGTTAATTAAAGGAAAAATTTCCTTGAACAGTCTAGTTGGGATTGGGTCTAACAAACATGTTGCTGGTTTAGATGAATTTACTATGAATGTGAGCTCTGCGAGATTTACAGCAGAGAAGCTGTCTAAGTATAAATCTGGTCCTATGAATGCATCCAGAGCTGTTGCACCTAAAGACATGTTAATTTTTTTTTTTTGTCTAATATTCAAAACTGTATTAGTGAAGAAGGTCAGAAAATCTTCACTGCTGAGAGCTAAAGGAACAGAAGGCTTCACAGAGCTGTGAGTTTGTCAGCCTGGCTACCATGCTGAAAAGAAACCAGGGGTTGTTCTTGCTTTAATCAATTAAAGATGAATAATAAGCAGTTCTTTTGCTGTGAAACACTTTTTTTGTATAGTTAAGAAAACTATCTTTCCAGAGGAAATTCTGGAAGGGCTTAAGTGTGTGCCTGATTTGAAATACATTACCAGGGCTGGATTTCTACCTCAGTTTGCTTTACTTCACTTGAAAGAGCAAACCATTTATTATCCTTAGATACAGTGAAGGAGGAAAATAGAGGGGTGACAGAACAAAAACAGCCAATATTATAGTGGCACTATAAGCACTAAATGAAACCAAAGAAGCTAACAAAAACATTGATTCCAAAGTGCACACCAGATGGTTGGACCTATTTGGAAAAGACTGTGATACTGCAGCAGGACAGGAGATCGGAACATAATGGAAGACAGTGAAAGGCTGATAATTCTGTGAAGACACAGATGCCACTGACATAAACTCTTATAGAAAGTATTTAGAGTCAACAGACAGATTGGCATAGGGGAGAAAGCTGGGTAATGTGGCTGCAAAATCTTGACAGGACAGTGGTCTTGGGAGAAGAAGGTGATCATGGTCATTCCAGTTTGTGATGAGGTGTTCACATTCTCGCAGATATTTCAGTCACTTAATTTGTGTCCCACATAGGATCTATTCACTGATGTTTACTTCCTCCCTTTACAGATTTGTTCTTTCGTACTTCCACTTGCCTCATTCGAAGTCTGACCTGAACCATGTTGACTATGGTGTGTATGGCCTGTGAAAATCTGTGAAACAAACAAGGCCGTACTTTAACTTTGACTGGAAACTAAGGCTATATTATTATTATTCCCAAATACGTGAGTGTCTGCTGGGATTTGAGTGACATAAATTCAATCATCTGACCAGTCCTTCAAAGTTCATGCCAACTCCACTGCAGATATCTGCATACAGTGCAAATTTTTTTCCTTTGGCTTTAATTTTGACTTAATGATCCGGATAGTCTCAAGCCACTCCCATGCTGGTGTGGTCACAGACAGTTATGAACTCACACTAAGGCATAGTTGTTATAATACTACTCTTCTAATATGGTGGAGTCCTCTGTTTCATACATGCCAGTAGGTTGTATTTACGTATTCTGTGCATGCACACTTCTGCCAAACTTGCACACTACTGTCTGTTTAATATAATCAACACAAATTCTGGGTTGATTGCACCCATGTTTGAAGGGGTCAGTGAAGACTATCAGGGACTATGTTAGATGATATGATAAAATTTCCATCCCACAGACCCTTGGATACTCGCAGGTGCAGAAAGTTGTCAAAATCCCTGCTTCAGACCTTGCCCAGCTCCCTTTTTCTCTCCCTCTTTCTCCCTCTCTCTCCCTCTCACTCAGCCTTGTTCACCCTCACTCTCACTCTGTCCACCAAACCCTGCATGCAGCCTGCTTAATTGCAGGTATTGCAGACAGCTGCAGGGATTGGCTCACCTGTCCACAATTACCTTGTGCTTCATAAAAGCTCAGCTCATTCCTCTACACATTGCCAGACCATCGACAATGTAACCCTGTTTTCCTGCCAGTCTCCTACCTGTCAACCTTCTCCAAGCTGCTGCTGCCTGACTCCCTTACTTTGACACTTGTCCACCTGATCCTGTCTGTACCTGCCACTGTTCCCTGACCTGTCTAATGCCTGCTTCCCCTAACTCCTGCCGTCTGCCCACCCTGCATCAGCGACATGCATGGCACTTGGACCTGCCTGTACCTGCCACCAGCCCCACTTCAACATTTCCCAGCTCTCACTCGACCCTGAATTCCCTGAGCTTGCCTGCCCCTCCATTTGTTGATTTAGCTTAGTTCATTCAAGGCAGTTTTCCCTTTTTGTGTTAGTCTAGAGTTTTTCTTAGGTTTTCTTAGGTTTTTGTGGTCCTACTTCTGAACCTAAGCTAAAAAAATTTAACTTAATTTGTTACCTGATGCCTAAGGTTTGTGTTTAAATTTACATTACCAATGACATCTTCACTACGATGCAAAGATACAGAAAATTCCACAAATTGATGCATGAAAATTTCCCATAAGTCAGGAAATGTCCAAATGCTCAAATGAAACCTTATGCATGGTGTAAAGACTAATGTTATTGCTACCCTGAGCCAGTGTGGTACTTCATGAATCATTCACCAGCCTCTTTTCTGATGAGAATACTCTGGACCGTGAAGGCCTATTTGTTTGTGTGTGTGTGTGTGTGTGTGTGTGTGTGTGTGTGTGTAACACACCGGACCAAACAGTAAGTGATACAGAATTGTTCGTGTTGTCACTTTTACAAAAATTCTATTCCAATATCAGATTCACACATGCTGCTTTTTGACTAAAATGAAAGCAACAGTAGTGCAAGTTTGAAAGAAGTTATTGGTCTACTACATTCCCGCTGACATCTGAAATTGGAGAAATAACCTTTTTTTTCTGCGCTATTTCTTTTACTATGTAGTTTTAGGTTCTTGTAGTGGAAAAGGGAAATGTAAAGAATGTTGTTGGCTTTTTGCCTGGCCGATACCTGGTTGCTCTGGGGTTCTGTTTGATTCGGTTGCAGTGCAGATGGTGTCAGAACCCACGTGCAGCAACTGTGAGGAGAGGTAAACTCAAATTAACAAACAAAACTATAGAAAAGAGTGTAGTTAAAACAATCCAGTATATGCAAAATGGCTCCACAGCATCCCCTTGAAAATTTCAGAGTCCTGTTATACTGCTTAATTTCAAAACTACACACACACACTCACACAAAAAAAGAATATATATATACAGTATATATATATATATACATACACACTACCAAATGGTACAACCAAATTGCCAGATGGGTACATATACATTACCGGTCAAAAGTTTTAGAACACCACACTTTTTCCAATTTTTTACTGAAAATTATTCAGTTTATTGTGTCATTGCATTTTGAAATGAAAGCATAGAACAAACAAGCAATTTTAGTTGAAAAATAAATCTTGGAATCACTTTACAGACCAAAATATATTCCAAACTTTTGACTCATCAAAGTAGCCACCTTTGGCAGATATAACAGCTGAACACACTCGTGGCATTCTTTCTACAACAGAAATCAAATATTGTTCAGAAAGTTCTTCCCAAGTCTGTTGTAGAAGTTCCCATAACTGTGTGGCACTTGTAG
>NW_007578050.1:152731-154010 GCF_000690725.1 Stegastes partitus | reverse complement strand
GGTTCTCCGACGCCGGTTCTGGTGGCCCTCCATGAACCGGGACACCCGTGAGTACATCTCTGCCTGCTCCGTCTGTGCCTGTAACAAGACTTCCACCCAACCCAGCGCAGGTCTGCTCCATCCCCTGCCTGTCCCCAGACGACCGTGGTCCCACATCGCCCTGGACTTCGTTACCGGCCTCCCTCCATCCAATGGCAACACAGTTATCCTCACCATAGTAGACCGGTACTCCAAGTCTGCCCACTTCCTGCCTTTACCCAAGCTCTCGACTGCTCGAGAGACAGCTGACCTCCTGGTGGCCCACGTATTCCGCCCCCATGGCCTGCCAGTGGATATCGTCTCGGATCGTGGGCCACAATTCACCTCCCGGGTTTGGAGAGCCTTCTGCTCAGCGTTAGGGGCCACGGTCAGTCTAACCTCTGGTTTTCACCCTCAGAGCAATGGCCAGACGGAGCGGCTAAACCAGGAGATGGAGGCTGCCTTACGATGTGTCACGTCGGAGAACCCCACCACCTGGAGCTCGCAGATCCCCTGGGTGGAATACGCCCACAACACCCTCCCGAATGCCTCCTCTGGACTGTCCCCATTCCACTGCGTCCACGGGTACCAGCCCCCGCTATTCCCGGACCTGGAGGAGGAGATTGCCGTCCCCTCGGTGGCTGCCCACCTCCGCCGGTGTGCCCGGACCTGGCGCCAAGCCCGCGCTGCTCTGCTCCGAGCCTCCAGGCAGTCCCAAGACCAGGCCAATCGTCGTCGCTCTGTCGCCCCGGTCTACTCACCCGGCCAGAAGGTGTGGCTACGGGCGAAGGATCTGCCTCTCCGGGTAGAGTCAAGGAAGCTGGCTCCCCGCTTTGTTGGTCCTTTTGAGGTGGAGGCGATCGTGAATCCCTGTGCTGTCCGGCTAAAGCTCAATGAGGGTCCACCCCACCTTCCACGTATCCCAAATAAAACCAGTCCGTGAGAGTCCACTGGCACCCCCTGCTCCCACGCCACCTCAACCTCGGACCCTGGATGACAACAGCACCATCTACACAGTCAGGAGGCTGTTGGATGTACGTCGCCGAGGCAGGGGTGTACAATATCTGGTAGATTGGGAGGGGTACGGTCCCGAGGAGCGGTGTTGGATACCCTGGCGACAGATCCTGGATCCCACCCTGATCACGGACTTCCGCCGCCGTTACCCAGAACGTGTCAGACGTGCGCCTGGAGGCGCACGTAGGGGAGGGGGTACTGTCAGGGCTCCCTCCCCTGTACCTGCCTCAGCTCCTGCCTGACTTCC
>NW_007578050.1:151071-152171 GCF_000690725.1 Stegastes partitus | reverse complement strand
CTGGCGTTTGTTTTAATTCGGCTTAGGTTCGACCCTGCTTAAGTTTAGTTTCCTTTTTGCTTCATTGTTAAATAAAAACCTTGTTTAAAACCTTCAGTTGTCTTGTTCTGTTCTGTGCACTCTCGTTTGGGTTCACCCCTGGCCCCGCCTTGACAATTCATTGGATTGCACAACTTGAATTGCAATAAATAACTGGAAAAATTAGGGTGTTCTAAAACTTTTGACCGGTAGTGTATATATATGTGTGTGTGTGTGTGTCTGAAAGAATTGTTAGACCACAGATGTTTTCTTCAATTTCTTGTTCATTTTAATGCCTGGCACCACTAAAGGCAGCGCTGCACATGCATGTGGTTTCCTGCTTACATTCAAAGCCGTAGACGTAGTACAACTCTGACGTTGTCAGGTCTCACATAATGCCTAAAACAAACGAATTATGTGAAGTCACAAAGGCAGCCATATTGGCACTGCTGGAACTTGGCATGAGTGAGAGACAGGTAGCGAAAAAACTGAAGATCTTCAAGACAGTCTTTCATTACACCAACAAAAAACAAGCCAAACATGGTGCTACCAAATTGCTAGCTGGCTGCGGTAGGAAACATCTTTCTACCCCATGAGATGACCGTGCACTCATTCATTCCTGTGTCAGGAATTGTTGTCAGACCTCCAGGGACCTTAAAAATGATTGGGCACTGTTGAGAGATGTGACTTGTTTGGCAAGGACAGTTCAAAACCAACTTCTTGAAGCTGGTCTGAAGTCACACAGGGCACAGAAGAAGTCCTTAATCAGTGAAAGCCAGAGGAAAGCCTGGTTACTCTTTGCTGGGAATCACAAGGATTGGACTGTTGATGATTTGGCTAAGTTCTCTTCAGTGGTGAATCCCATTTTTTAGTTGATGCCCACTCCACCCAACTTACTAGTTTGGAGGAAGCCTGGAGAAGTCTACAAACCAGACTGTCTTGCCCCTACAGTAAAACATGGGGGTGTTTCAGTATGGGTATATGGGTATATTTTTTTTCTATTTTCCATGACTCTGGCACGTTAGAACAAGGCAGGTAAGGGAAGTCGGCAAGTTGGATCCGTAACTTCGGGACAAGGATTG
>NW_007578050.1:149259-150471 GCF_000690725.1 Stegastes partitus | reverse complement strand
TATGTGATGCCTGACCACACCATAATGCCACCACCTCCATGGGCAACCCTGGGCATAACATTTGCATCTGTAAACCGTTCACCCACGCGTCGCCAGACATGATGTCTTCCATCTGCACGATACAACTGGAACCTGGATTCATCCGTGAACATCACTCTTCTCCAGCGTGCCAAGGGCCATCGGACATGTGCATTCGCCCATGCGAGTCGGTTCCTACGCCAGACAGCAGTGAGATCCAGACCATGGTGAGGGCGGCGAGCATGCAAGTTGGCTTCTCGTAGGCAGTTACGGACAGTCTGAGGTGTGATGCGTCTGTTGTGCAGACCAATAGTCTCATCAGCTGTGTGTGTCGCTGGTCTTAATCGATCCCGCAGATGGATGAGCCGGATATGGCGATCTTGTGCTGGAGTGGTCACATGTGGCCGACAAGGATGAGGTTGATTTGCAGTAGTGCCAGTCTTTTGGAAACGAACTCTTAAATGGCCTATGGTCTGATAATAGACATTGAGCCGTGCAGCTACTGCTCTGGTGGACATCCCTGCATCCAACATGCCAATGGCACGCTCCTGCATAACTTGCGACATCTGAGGCATTATGGCTTGTGACAAAATTTGACATTTTGGGGTGGCCTTTTATTGTCCCCAGTCCAAGGATTGTCCAACTGTTACTCATTTTGTCTGATCACCCACTGGACATGCCTCACCCATGCACTGAGTAAATAAACAACTCACTGAGTAATGCTCACTGACGGCAAGTTTGATTAAAAATTATACACAAATCAAGAGAAATTTTGCTTTTGTACAATAAAATGTCAGCAAATGCTCATTTACAGTTGTTAACTCCACATGGCAACAATATTTGACATGGGGCGTTTATATTTTTGTTCAATGTATATATATATATATATATACAGTGGGTTGCAAAAGTATTCACACCCATGACCAAAACTCAATTTCTCAGAACAGAACAAAGCAAAAGTGAGTTTCACCTGTTCATATGTAAGGAAATAGCACAAACACAACAATCCATCACTGTTTTTGTTCATAAGCACTCTTTACTATGAATAGATTGCACAAGTCTGTATTTCACTGTTGCAAAAGTATTCACACTAAGTTACTAAGTCACAGTCAGTACTTGGTTGCAGCTCCTTTGGCAGCAATAACAGCTTCCAATCGCTTTGGATAGCCAGCAACGAGTTTTGTGCAATGGTCC
>NW_007578050.1:135059-148144 GCF_000690725.1 Stegastes partitus | reverse complement strand
AGTGTATATCTTCTCAAAACTTTATTGATATCACAATATATATACGATAAAAATTAAACCACAAATAACTGTGTATTCAGGCTTAAACTAAATTGGGGGTATTGAACAATAGGATTCAGGGTTTTGTTTAAATTTTTCAACCTTGGTCAATTTCACAGGACACACATATTCGAAGGGATTTCATACATAAAAATGTCCAACACTACTCTTTCAAATGTCACTCATTCACAAATATTGAGAATGTCCATATGGATCAATACGTGAAGACATCGTGGAGTAATATTTACAAGCAGGTTGATGGTGTCAATGGGCAGCGTGTCTCACTCTTCGGTCGGATCCCAAAGTCAGAATTAATTTCCCTGGGTAACGGGGACTCAGTATGTAATCACTGCACCTGGTCAAAAGTGATTACTAATGTGTTTAAATAGAAAGAAGAGGTATGTATCTGAAAACAAAAACATAGTCAAACTTTGTAGGCAACAGTGTATATACAGTTGAAACCAGACGTTTACATAAACTGTATAAAAAGACACATGAAACTTTTTTCCCCTCACTGTCTGACATTAAATGTGACTAAACTTTTCCTGTTTTAGGTCGGTTAGGATTAACACAATTATTTCTATTTGCTAAACACCAGAATAATGAGAGAGAGAAATTGTTTTATGACTTTCTTTAAAGTGAGAAGTTTACATACATTTCCTTAGTATTTGGTCGCATTGCCTTTAAACTGTATGAGTTAGTTCAAACATTATGGGTATCCTTCCACAAGCTTCTCACAAAATTTTTGTGTTTATACAGTGTATGTAAACTTCTGGGGCGTCATTTGTCATAAGTGCATATGCACAAATATATGTGTAATGATGCGTACCAACATTCCCACTCAAAGTATGGAATTTATCAACTTATACTTATACTTAGGAATGTGCATAAATATAAGCACAGCTCTGACCATGCTTAAGCACATAATCTAGCAGTAGAATAGGGAAACTACAGATAGAAAGCATTAAGGGATTTTGACCACCGGCACATTCCAGTGTGAGTTTGGAGACATATGCAGCATTTCCCAGCCATCAGTGAGCAGGATCATGCCGGCAGTGCTGGATGCCATAATTCCCCTGGCCCCAGCCTAAATCCATTTCCCTTACATCCATCACCAACAAGCACAAATCAAACGAGGACTTCACGCCATCGCTGGATTCCCAAACATAATTGGAGCCATAGATTGCACCCACATTGCATTCAAAGCAGCATCACTAAACAAATTTTATTATGTTAATAGAAAAGGGTTTCATTCAATCAACATACAAATAATTTGCGATGCACATTTGTCGCTATCAATCGTTGTTGCCCGGTGGCCTGGAGGAACACACGACTCATTTATTGAGCAGAACAGGTCTGTGGGTGTGTGTCTCCAAGCAGGAGCTGTTGAAGATGGCTGGCTCATTAGTGAGTGTAAAAGAGTGTGAAATATTTTTGCTGGACTCAGTATGGTTATTAAAACATCTCATTTGTAGGTGATCAGGGTTATCCACTGGGGGAAAGTTGGGTATTAATTGGTTCTCCTCCAGTTGCAATCATTTCTCTTTTATGGGCTGTGACACTTATTTTTGTCATTGAGCTTAACATCAAACCACTTTTTAAAATTTCTGCCGGCAAACTCTCCTCTGACCCAACAGAAATAAGTGCGGCGGTTATCTTGTCCCATGCTGTATTTTTCCTTTTGTTGGTTATCCCAGCATTTAATGCACCAAACAAGGTTTTCTGGTTTACTTCAACTTCGCTGACATGTACCTCAATTTCAGTTTCAGAAAAGTTACTCTTTTTCGCCCTTTTTGCCATGCTGATGACAACAGGTGATAAAAAATTAAATCCTCATTTGCTTAGCAGGCCGCACTCTGCATCACTGGGATTGGACAACCCAGTCTCACAGCAATTTGTGAATAGGTCACAAAACTTAATCTATTGTTTCGTGTCCAGGGACACGATTTGCCCAACTTTGTTTCCCAGCACGAATTTCAAACCAATACATTTCAGTTGGAATCATCTTTCGTGTCTGGGCTACGTTTTTTTTTTTTTCCTGTTAGACACCGCATATGCTGTGATGTTTTTGTCGTTCTTTTCTTCCGACAGTCAGGCATTAACCAATTTTACTATTATGGCCCGTCCACACTAATAACTATAGAGATCACTATAAAGATGTGTGCGTCCACACTGACGAATGTTAAATTTCTGTAAACGCCGGTGCTGTGTATAAGCTCCGTATTCATTCAAAAATTATCCCGACGATATCATTCATAGCTAGTATCGTTTATTTGTGATAAAATATTAGTACTTTTACTGTGTTTGGGCTACATGCTTGTCGTTACTTTCATTTCTCTGTAAATGAATACAACTCTGAAAAGGAGGACACATGCAGGAAAACGGTGACCAGAAGATGGACTGTGATCACAACAGTGGATAATCTGACTATTGTAACTGAGAGGCCAGCGGTGGGGAATATATCTGAAGCTTTAGCTTGTCGAGGCTGGCTACATTACCTACTTGCCTAGCCTAGCCTAGCCTAGCTGCTGCAGCTGCTGCTTCTTTTTCTATTGATTTGGTGGTTGGCATCCAATGTTAAGGTGCATTACCACCACCTACGGTACACACAAAAACATTACAGACTCAGTAGGACGGCTGTCGTCTGGATCTACAGCGAGGCTGCGTGCCGACACTAACAGGGTTGCCTTAGCAACGAGTGCAAATTTCCCCCAAACACTGTCGGTGTAATAAAATAACAAAAGATACCACAATACGATGTACTCTTATATATATATATATATATATATATATATATATATATATATATATGTGTGTGTGAAATAAAATCTTTACCATTTCATCTAATTTTAATAGGTATTTAATCCTTTACATGGCGTAAGCCCTATATACAGGATTCTATATAAGAAACAAGGGCTGACCTGCTGTTTGTCCTGGGCCATCCTGCGATCAAGAGCACTCCGACGTCGTCTGGCCTCCCAGTGCATAGCTGACATCCTGATGTAGGATAGCAAGGGGAGACATTAGTCAAAATTTACTGTGGAATGATCAGATAACATGTAAAATCTTTGTGCTTTGCTCAATAATTCTTCACATTAAGAATTTCGGTTGAAAACCAGAAGTTTACGTACACTGTATGAAAAGACATAAAACCTTTTTTTCCCCCCTCACTGTCTGACATTTAATGTGATTAAACTTTTCCTGTTTTAGATCAGTTAGGATTAACACAATTATTTCTATTTGTTAAATGCCAGAATAATGAGAGAATATTTTTGAGATTTTTTTTCTTACTTTCTTCAAAGTCAGAAGTTTACATACAGTAGTATTTGGTAGCATTGCCATTAAACTGTATGACTTGGGTCACACATTTTGGTTATCCTTCCACAATTTTCTCACAATAGTTTTCTGGAATTTTGGCTCACTCCTCCTGACAGAACTGGTGTAACTGAGTCAGGTTTGTACGCTGCCTTGCTTGCACACACCTTTTCAGCCCACAATTTTTTACAGGTTTGAGATCAGGGCTTTGTGATGGTCACTTCACAACATGGACTTTATTGTCCTTAAGCCACTTTGTAACTAATTTGGCAGGGTGCTTAGGGTCATTGTCCATTTGGAAGACCCATTTACACCCAAGCTTTAACTTCTTGGCTGATGTCTTGAGATGTTCCTTCAATATTTCCACATAATGTTCTTTCCTCATGATGCCATCTATTTTGTGAAGTGCACCAGTCCCTCCTGCTGCAAAACCCCCTCACAACATGATTCTACTAACCCTGCACTTCACAGTTGGGATGTTGTTCTCAGGCTTGCAAGCTCCCCCCTTTTTCCACAGAATGTTACAATGGTCATGATGACCAAACAGTTCAATTTCAGTTTCATCAGACCACAGGACATGTCTCCAAAAACTAAGGTCTGTGTCACTGTGTGCATTTGCAAACTGTATTCTGGTTTTTTATGTTGCTTTTGGAGTAATGGCTTCTTGCTCTCTGAGTATCCTTTCAGTCCACGTCAGTAGGACTGGTTTCACTGTGGATAATGACACTCTCTTACCAGCTTCAGCAGCATCTTCACAAGGTCTTTGCTTTTGTTCTGGGGTTGATACACACATTTCGCACCAAAACACTTAATCTCTGGGACACAGAACCCGTCTCCACCTTCTGAGCGGTATGATGGCTGGACATTGCCATCGTGTCTATAGTTGCATATAATTGTTTGAACACATGAACGTGGAACCTTAAAGCATCTGGAAATTGGAAATTGTACCCAAGGATGAACCAGACTTGTTGAGGTCCAAAATTATCTTCCTTATATCTTGGCTGATTTCTTTAGATTTTCCTATGTTGTCACAAAAGGAAGCAGCATATTTGAGGTGTGCCGTAAAATACATCCACTGGCATGCCTCCACTGAACTCAAATGTTGTCAATTAACCTATCAAAGACTTTCAAAGCCATGACATTATCATCTGGGCTTTCCCAAATAGTTTGAAGGCATAGTAATATTAGTGTATGTAAACTTCTGACTTTGAAGAAAGTAACAAAAAATTCTCTAAAAAATGCTCTCTCTCAATATTCCAGCATTTAGCAAATAGGAATAATTTTGGTAATCCTAATTGACTTAAAACAGAAAAAGTTTAGTCTGATTTAATGTCAAACAGTGAGAAAAACAGAGAAGGTTATTAGGGGCCGTTAGGGACATTATTCAGAATTACCATGCATACACACTACTGAAACACTCTCATGCATTCTCTCACATATACAATTGAAAAGCATTTTATGCTCAAGATGGCGCCGACTGAGTGCAACTCTGACCCCTTTCTTTGTTTATTGTGACCTTTTTGCACTTTTAGCTTTTCTTTACTGTTTTTTTTTTCTTCTCCAATATTCATCGCTCTAGCACACGTCCATTCCTTGGTGTAAAGGCGGTGAGACTGCTTTTGTGTTTTTTTTACTGTTTTCTGGACTTTTGAACACCGCATCGGTGGACACGCTCTACCTTCGCCCAGCTGTTGTTTGCCCCTGGGAACACCTACTAGTGCTTAACCAAGCTAGGCTACATCCCGAAGCGCGACCACAGATCCCCGCAGAACTAAGGAGGAGAAGGAGGGGATGCAGAGCTTGAGTAAAACACCGGGAAAGGAGACGACAGTATAAACCATGCCTGTGAGGTCTCTTTGAAATAAGATGAGCTAGAGGCGCTGACGCAGTTACAACAGGCGTACCAAGAGTGCAGTCTGCTTCACTTCACAGACACCTGGCTGAATGAGTTTATCCCGGACTCACTGGTGCAGCTGGATGGATTTCATCTTGTCAGAGCAGACAGAGACATAAGGGAGAGTGGTAAGAAGAATGGAGTAGTGATGTTTGTGAACAACAAGTGGTGTCATCCTGGGCATATTTACATCAAGCAGCAAAGGTGTACCAGGGACATTGAGGTACTACCTACCGAGGGAGTTTTAAAGTTATTGCAATAAAGGTGTACATCCCCTTCCCTAACTAGGAAGCAACACTGATTGTGAATCAATTTCACCTGCTGTTGTGCAAATGGAACAGACAACAGGTGGAAATGGGAGGCAATCAGCAAGACAACCCCTATAAAGGAGTGGTTCTGCAGGTGCTGACCACAGACCATTTCTCTGTTGTTGTCCTTTCTGGCTGATGTTTTGGTCATGTTTGCATTTTGTCAGTGCTCTCACCCCAAGAGGTAGCATGAGGCGGTGGCTACAACCCACAGAAGTTGCTCAGGTAGTGCAGCTCATCCAGGATGGCACGTCAATGTGAGCTGTGGCAAGAAGGTTTGCTGTGTCTGTCAACACAGTGTCCAGAGCATGGAGGAGATGCCAAGAGACAGGCCAGTACACCAGGAGACGTGGAGGGGGCCGTAGGAGGGCAACAACCCAGCAGCAGGACCGCTACCTCCTCCTTTGTGCAAGGAGGAACAGGAGGAGCACTGCCAGAGCCATGCAAAATTACCTCTAGCAGGCCACTAATATGCATGTTTCTGTTCAAACTGTGAGAAACAGACTCCATGAGGGTGGTATGAGGGCCCGATGTCCACAAGTGGGGCTTTTGCTTACAGCCCAGCACCGTGAAGGGAGATTGGCATTTGCCAGAGAACACCAGGACTGGCAGATTCGCCATTGGTGCCTTGTGCTCGTCACAGATGAGAGCAGGTTCACATTGAATACATGTGACAGACGTAATAGAGTCTGGGGACGCCGTGGACAACATTCTGCTGCTTTTGGCGGTAGGTCAGTAATGGTGTGGGGAGGCATTTCTTTGGAGGGCCACACAGCCCTCCATGGGCTAGCCAGAGGTACCCCGACTGCCATTAGGTACTGGGATGAAATCCTCAGACCCGTGTGACACCATATGCTGGTGCAGTGGGCCCTGGGTTCCTTCTGATGCATAACAATGCTAGGCCTCATGTGGCTGAAGTGTGTCAGCAGTTCCTACATGATGAAGGCACTGATGCTATGGACTGACCTGCCTGTTCCCCAGACCTGAATCCAATTGAACACATCTGGGACTTCATGTCTCAGTCTATCCACCAACACCATGTTGCACCACAGACTGTCTAGGAGTTGACTGATACTTTAATGCAAAAAATTGAATTATTGAAAAAATTGAGTTATCCGTTTTTGCAAATGAACTTGAGATTGAACTTGAGACGTGAGATTTTAGAACAGGTTCAATAACATCCATGTTCTCTCACAGGCTCACCATTATACGTTTGCTATTTGCCCTGTAATTGTCAATAGGCAGAAGTAAAGATGACGATTTTGTCGGAGATTTTCAAAGGTCAGTGGCGTAGCTGTACACACACACACACACACACACACACACACACACACACACGCTTTGAGCTAAAGTGGGCCTGGTGTTAAATTACTGTTAAATATTTTGAACTCCCAAATTAGCATGCGGCATGTAGCATATATATTGTCCTCTTACATCAAGAATCTACAATGTTTATTTCCTCTGTAACTGCTCTCTGTTTGATATCTATTTGATCTTGCAACAGAGTTACCTATCATGTTTTAGCATCCAACCACCTATTATCAGCTTCTCAGTGCAACTTCACTCATCGAGCACATGCTGAATATCTATCACAGCTCATTTCTTGTTAACACATTTTGCTGATATTCTCCATGCAACTCCTGTCACGTGGCTCACGCCATGCATTGTCTATCAAATCTAATTACTAATTTAGCCCATTTTGTTGTTATACAACCTACAACGATTTACAGTTTTTACAAACCAATAAAGAATACAGTTTCACATTTCAGACATCTGTGTCTATCGGGGAAAAAAAACATAGTAAAGCACATGAAGAAGAATAGGAAGCATTTATTTTTCAAAAATAGCAATTTGTGGTTCTCTGTACATTACAGTTGGCGTCAGAGTGTAGGTTCAGCCATAATAAGGCATCTCTGATGCAGATGGTAGTAGCTACTGCCTCACAGTTTTATGTGTTATTGTTTGAGAAATAATGAGCAAGCAAAAGATAGTGTTTACTCACCTGAATTGGTCCCTGGTTAGACGAGAGCTGTAACAGTCTCAGTAAAGGACTGGTGAGGGCTGAGGTGTCAGTCTCTTATCTCTGACCTTGTTACGTGGGGTTTTCCAGGCAACATAATGCTCTCCTGGTCTACTTTTTAACAATGCAGTCCCTCCCCATTAGACATTTTTCTCTACATACAAACTAGAGAACCTTCACGTAATGTATCAGATTCATTTTCTGTTGTGTAGCCGATAAGAGAGATAGCGACTCCTCCATTCAGCTTACTGTCAGCACTAACTTCATTCAAAATGCAACAGTGTCAGATACTTGACACTTTACACTCAAGCCACAGACCACATCAACCAATCAAAAAAATTGCGAAAACCTTAGACATGCACTATCAGTAATTGATCAAATACACACAGTGGGTCCAAAACTCTGGGACGACATGAAATGTCTGCCATACAGGGTTATTACACAGTATAGAAAAGTATGGACTTTGCTTTTAGTAATTTCCAGGTTGTGAAAAGTGTGAAAAAAGGAGAGTATGGAAAATGTTTGCATTTCCAGACTCTTACCCATGTTCTGTTTTCTAAAATATAAATTTTGTATTTTACTGTAAATTTCTAAAAAAATTAATTGATCGGACAAGTATAGTTTACGTCTTGACTCTTAGAGCAAGTAGCCAGCACAGCTGAAATTACCACAGTGTGGGCCAGAGCAAGCTTGTTGTCATTGAAAAAAAGGCAAGTATGGCATGCAACTGAATGCACACTACACAGAGCTGCCTCTAAGTCTGTACATCACAACCTGACAAACAGCTGTGGCCCAAGTTCCTTATCATAACTAATTTGGACATTTGCAACCAAACAAGTATGAAAGAAAACGCACACATACAAGCACACACTCCATTGACTCCTATTACTCTTAATTTTCCAGAGTGGAAGAATGGAACACATGCATCATTTCCAAAAATGGATTCATTATAGGTCTTCAGGAAATATGACAAAATATGTTATATCAAAAATATACATGTACAATACAATACTACAACAATACTAATATTCGGTTAAATGTTCCTTGGCCATTTTCACATTAACTAGGCACTTTTCCACAAGCTTCTGGCAAGTTTCTAGTTGTATCTTAATTCAATTCAATTCAATTTTATTTGTATAGCGCATGTTTACAACAACAAGTCATCTCATAGCGCTTCACAAAGGCAAAAACAGAAACAATCCAAAACATTTGGATTCCCTATCAGCTTCAGCAGTCCTAAAGCAGTCCGCAACAGTGGGAAGGAACTGAAAACCCCCGCAGGGGAAAAAAAACCTCAGACAGAACCAGGCTCAGGGAGGGACGGCCATCTGCCTCGACCGGTTGGGTGAGAGTGGGATGAATTATACAGTTTAGTTTATAGCTAAACAAGTTATTAGAATTTATTGTCCTATTGTCCTCAGGAGGCATCATGGTGGGGGCAGCAGGATGCAGAAGGTGAGGCCAGCGGCTGTAATTCAGGAGCTCCAGATCCAGAGACATCCAGAGAGAGACCAGGCGCAGAAGAACCTCGGGGGGAGTCACAGAGTTAGTCATATGTAATGGTGATAGGCAACTATATAAACATATACATACATACACACACATATGTATATATATATATAAAGAGGAGAGGAGAGGAGAGGAGAGAAGCCCAGTGCATCATGGGAATCTATTTTTATTTTTTATTTTTTTATGACTTTGAAAATGGTACAAACCATGCTGTCTGCTACGATGGAGAATGTAAGATTGCTCATTAATAAGACACAGGAGCTGGCAGCATTCAACAGGCAGCAGAGGTACGACACTACCTATACGGTAGTGTAGTATTATGTGCTCCATGGAGACTTGGCTGAATGAATTCACTTCAGATTTGCCTCATGACCCTGTTATGGATCAGGTTCAGAGATTAACACAGACATTATTTTACAAAACCGGAAGAAACAGGACACACGCAGTCAACAACAAAATACTAACAAAGTTTGCCCTCTTAAGGAGGGGAGGACTAACGACAGGCAGAAAGTGAAACTAACAAAATACTAAGAGACACATAGCAAAACTACAAATACTACAACTCAGACTAAATACTAGAATGTGAAATGAATTGGCAAGAGAATGGTGAACAGCAGAGAGGTTACTGTCAAGGAGGAGGCTGGCGGCAGTCGAGATGACCTGGCCTGTCTGGGAAGAGGGTCAGAGCAGCGCACACTTACAGAGGTCAACAAGAAGTGGTCGGACATCAAGGTGGACGTCAAGAGGAGGATTGTTGCCCACCGCCAAAAACAGGCAGGGGGAGAGGAGAGGATGAAGTCACCCCGTTTGAGCAAAGAGTTGCCACTATCGTGGGTGACACTGCTCTCACAGGGGTGGTAGGAGCACACCTGGGTCACTCGGATCACCCCCAAGGAAAGTATATATTGTGTAACTCACAAATATGTTCATTATACGGCTCTTACAATAATCTGCTCGCAGCCAAACAACATACAGGTTCTTTTGTAGTCATGCCAGGATATCAAAGAGGAAATCAAAGACTTTGTCTCATGTTTAATTATTTATTATTTTCCAACAGACAGTGAGGCAGGAGAAGACTGTGAGACGCAGTCCCAGCCTCATGTCACAGACCCGGGGGATTCCTCCAGCCTTCCTGGCGTCAACCAGTCCTCCATTCCGCTGCAACAGCCAGCTGCTGATGCCCGTCCGGGGCGCACATGCTTGACGCGTGTCAGGGAGATTAATATTAGGACAATTAAATGATTTACTCACCAAGAAGCCACTCATCCTGCACCATGCCAGCTTGTAGCCTGTTCCCAACCATCCTGTTGATCAGAATGAGTGAGTCATGTGTTGATTCAGGCCACCTCGCAAAAATGTTACTTAATTGCATTTACGTATCACAGATGATCTGTGCATTGATTGAATGAAAATGCCTCTTGTTTACATAAACAAATTCATCTTGTGCCTTTGTTGCAATGTGTGTGCAGTCCTGTTCAACTGCAGTGTATGGGAACTTGATATATCTGGCTGACATTCGGATGGTTCCATCCCACACAGCTGGCGTGGTTCGGCTCAGTGTCGACTGGCACAGTCCGGATTGGTCGGCCAGCTCCCTCTGAAATGACCCTGTGACTAGGAAGCCCAGTGAGGTGTTGAAGAAATTTCACTCCAAAACTTCATGGGAAGTTTGCTGTAGTGGGCTGTTTATTAGTATTCCGGTATACGGTGGACTTACCAACACAGAGCATGAGTCTGTGATCATAAACCGACCCCGAACATTTGCAGATTCACAAATTTTATAGGGTATGTCAGAGGGTAGGGGGGGGGCCTGTATGTAAATACAGAAGTGAATAGTGGTTAGTGAACATACAGTTGCTAATCAAATGGCAGGAGGTAAGGGGACAATGAACAACAGAGGGTGGAATCAGGGTCTGTGACAGGAAGCAGGAAAACACATGACAAACGGTGATGGGAAAACACATGGCAACAGGGGATGGAACCGGGGGTCTGGTGACCATCAAAAGAAAAGATTGTTCATCATCATCAAAATAAAAGAATATCTTTCTTCATCAGTGGTCAGCACCTGTATGGGCACAGGTAGGGTATGGCTCCTGGCCATGTTGCGCTCCAACAATGGCCGCAGTTCCACGCACTGTTCCAAGAGGACTGCCCTCGGGAACCTAAAGCGGCTGAGTAACCTTGTCATTTTGAGTTCTCTGGAAACCCATTCTCTTCACACTGCTCCACTGGCAATATCCTCCAACAGTGCCAAAGCTGCCATTGTTGTCATCAGTATCTTCTGCACCATTTTACACATACTTTTACATCCACTCATCTAATTGTAAACACTTGGGTGTGTTAAGTGTTTATCTGTGTATCTCTGATGTGCACATCACTTTGAGGAATGACCTTTTTCACATTATTGTTTCCCAGCATCACCTCTAAGTGTCGCCAACGACTCAAAAGCAATAGAAGCGTGCATAGGCCAGTCAAGGAGTTGGCGTGGAGGACCGCACATTTCCACAATCATTTCACTTTTGATACATCTGAACGTGAGCGTGGAAAAGTTTTTGTGCATACACACCCTTTGTACATGAGACCCCTGGATCCAGGGTCTGGTGCCGAGGCACCCAGCTTTGCTCTTTGTGTCCACAACCATCCCAATCCACTAAAAACTGCAAACTGCAACCCCGGCAGCAGGCATCCAGCAGGCGTTTGACCGAGTAGGCCGGTGCTTCCTCCACCATTCTGGGGGGTGAAGGGGGACGGACAGGGGTGGCCAAAGGACTCTCTGTCAGGGAATGGGGTCGCTCCCTGGATCATCTGCTAACGACTGGTAATGCTCCTGCTTCACTTACTCCACCGCACTGACCACCGCACAGCCTGGCCGCCCCAGCTGCCCACATCGATGTCCCAGCCTGGCTCAATCTCATCCTTGCACTTTTTTCATTTTCTGTAATGAATCTCATTTTTCAAACTTCTTTCCTCGTGAGTGTTGTTCTGCATATGGGTCAAGAAACCTTAACAAAACCGTGACACTCTCCACCACAGGCTTAATCTGTGATACATGGAAGGTGGGCTATATCTTCATAGAAGCAGGTAATTTTAAACTCACTGAGCTTCTCAATGACAAATGGACCCACATATCGGGGAGCCAGTTTTTGTGACTCCACTCAGAGGAAGATCCTTAGCCTTCAACCAAACCTTCTGACCTGGTGCATAGGTGGGAGCTGGGTGCCAATGACGGTTGGCTAGACCTTCATTCGTTGACTGGCTCGGAGAAGAGATGCCTGTGCCTTCTTCCAAGTCCTCTCTCAGTCCGCTTCCTGAATGCTTGGAGGGAAACATGGGCGACTGATAGCCCAGGGAGCACTGAAAGGGGGAAAGGTTGGATGAAGCGTAGGGAGAGAATTAAAGGAGTACTTCACCCAGGGCAGTTGGTCTCTCCAGGTAGCCAGGTTTTCAGATGTCACACACTGGAGCAGGGTCTCCAAAGTCTGGTTGTCAGGCTGACTGTGGTGCCCAAAGCTAAACAAAAGGCCCTCCAGACTTCAGACATGAACTGTGGGCCACGGTTAGAAACCACCTCCATCGGAATTCCATGCAGGCGAAGACCATGGTAAATGAGGAGGTCAGCAGTCCCCCTATCAGAAGGGAGCTTATTTCAGACAGGACACTTTGTCAAATTCATCCATTTATTTGGGATCACATGTATTTGAGTTTGGTGGCGCAGTTGGTAGCACTGTTGCCTCGCAGCAAGAAGGTTGCCGGTTCGCGTCCCGGTGGGGGCTTTCTGCGTGTTTGCATGTTCTGCCCGTGCAGCGTGGGTTCTCTCCGGGTTCTCCAGCTTCCTCCCACAAGGTCCAAAAACATGTTGAGGTTAATTGGTGACTCTAAATTGTCCGTAGGTGTGAATGTGAGTGTGCTTGGTTGTCTGTCTCTAACTGTGGCCCTGCAATAGACTGGCGACCTGTCCAGGGTGTCCCCTGCCTTCGCCCTAAGTCAGCTGGGATAGGCT
>NW_007578050.1:131606-132989 GCF_000690725.1 Stegastes partitus | reverse complement strand
GGGGGTGAATACTTTTGCAAGCCACTGTATGAAACTCTCAAAATTCAGCAAAACTATTTGACAGAACTCAGCATTAGGTTCAAAACAGTGACGTGCGGTCAGGTGAGCCTCACCTACTTAAATATTTATATTTATCCAGTGATTTGTACTATAAAGTATTTATTTTTTCATTTAGCCTCGTCAGTTTTGATGATTTCTAAATTCAAAATCGGTGAACTTTCGCAATTTCCCATTCAAATGCTTGGAAGAGAAGCCAGTGAGGCAGTGGCGAACTGAGCTATGCTGGCTGCCATGCAGTGTCAGCGTGCTGCTGTCTGGATGTAGCCAATAACACGGTTTAAACAAATTTAATATATGAACTGATTTTCTATAGTTTAGCTGATGTATATAATAATGTACAGTGTTTTTTTTTTGTTATCAACTGCATGTGTGTTCCGTGTGCTGAGCATCATAAATGGCTGAGAAGAGGTTTTAGGTGAGGCAGGCAGTTCTCTTGCCTCATGGCAGGGGGCGCTCTGATCCCAAACATGCTTCTTGTGACTCCGTGGCTGCAGAGTAAGTGACAGCAAGCTAGACTAGGTACAATATACAGTTAGCGAGTGAAGTGCAGCGAAGGAAGATAAGGAGACTTTTACATAGAAGTAACGGATATTTTTGTCGAGAAGGAGTGGAGCATGGAATTCATTTAAAGGTAAAGGTAAGACCGCAGTAACTTAAAAAAAAAAAAAGAAAAAAGAAACATGCACTTTGTGGGCTACAGCTTGTTTGTGTAAAGAATGCAGATATGAAACATAGCCCGTAAACTGCTTCCAATCAAATGGCAAATATGCCACTGTGTAGAGTGCATATATTTGTAAATATGATTCTGATGAAGTCAGCGCCTCACCAGCCATTAACCTCACCACACGTCACTGGTCCAAAATAGCAAATTAGTAAACTCTGAACAAAATCTGAAACGGGCAGCAACATGTTTCCTGAACTCTATTGGATTTGACACTGACTAAATCAGTAAGAACATCACTGGCATGGCTAGCCATGTTCTCTCCTTACTACTAAGTTTTTGTTTCTTGTTCCAGAACTGTTCGAGTGGGGAATCTGTGTCCTGAAATTGACACAGCTCTTCTTTAAAGTACCTTGGCAGTTATGTGGGTACTACAACAGGGCCACATGGCAACTGGGCCTTAGCCAGCTCCAGTAAAGGATAGGTGTGTAGGATATGGACAGACACAGATGCTCAAAAGGATTCAAAAGAACTTCATGTGAACTTTCCAGCAAAACAAGACAGAACTGTCCTGCTGGTCACAGGGCCATGTAAATCAGCTTTGCAGACTCGAAGCCGGAGGGAAAAACAGCCCCCTTGGGAACTTCCTTATCACATTTACG
>NW_007578050.1:104044-128956 GCF_000690725.1 Stegastes partitus | reverse complement strand
AAGTTAATTCCCTTAACTTTACAAAACACTCTTGACTGATCACCAAGAGTAAACAATTTATTAGAATTGTTGTGCTGACTCTGAAATTATATCGGTGGACGAATAATTTAAAGGTTGGTATTAATAATTTTAATTCACGCAATCATTTGCTTTAGTGTGATAATAAGTACATCTTATTTTCCACACTAAAACCCTACAGGTGCTATCATCAGAACCTGGTTTCATTGGCTTTGCATAGACTGTGGCAAAGAACAAGCTAGAATGTATCTCTGTCTGAAATCTTGCTTGTAGATGTCTTCTCCACTGCCTCATGTCTGTAAAGGCAAAAGTATCTCCCTTTAGTCTGGATCAAGCGCTGCCCTAAACAACTGCTTCTATCACTCATATCAATGGAGCCTGGTGCTGGTTCCTAAAAACTCTGGTTGTTTCAACTCTTTGTCCTCAGTCACTGACTCTTACTGGAGTGGATCTTTGACCACTAAGAAGCTACAATTCGGTATGTTCCCATGATCTCCATGTCACGTTCAACATAACCTATGGTGGGAATCAGCAAAGACTTTGCTGCAATCGCCTTCAGTTACTTAACTGCAGGGAATACATCCACCTCCTTTGTTAGTCGCTGCTCTCTGAAGAAATAGTAAGAAATGTTGGTTTTCTGTGCATAATGAGCATCTCACCAATCTGTACTGCAATGTACCAACACTCACCCGCTGACCATAAAAGGCCTGTAGTGGTTGAACTACTCTGTGTAAACCCCTGTATTAAACAGCTTGCTAGTTCTTTAAGCTCTCAGGCTTTCTTCGGCCAGTGGTGGAAGAAGTATTCAGATGTTATTCTAAAGTAGAAGTGTCAATACAACAAAGTAAAAATATTTCATTACAAGCCAGGTGGGGTTATAGCATTGAAGTGAAGATGCTGTTTTGGTTCTCCTGAGTTTACTAAAAATGACGTCATTAGATTATTATTTTTGGGCTGCAGGGTGGCGCAGTTGGTAGCACTGTTGCCTCGCAGCAAGAAGGTTGCTGGTTCGCGTCCCGGTGGGGGCACCAGAATCTTTCTGCGTGGAGTTTGCATGTTCTCCCCGTGCAGCGTGGGTTCTCTCCGGGTTCTCCGGCTTCCTCCCGTAAGGTCCAAAGACATGCTGAGGTTAATTGGTGATTCTAAATTGTCCGTAGGTGTGAATGTGAGTGTGCTTGGTTGTCTGTCTCTAAGTGTAGCCCTGTGATAGAATGGCGACCTGTCCAGGGTGTCCCCTGCCTTCGCCCTAAGTCAACTGGGATAGACTCCAGCTCCAGATGGATGGATAGATTATTATTTGCTAAACAGCGAAGAATCTGTGTATATTGAGCATGTTGCTACTTTGTATCCAGTTGTTATATACAGGAATAGCAGATAAGTCAGAGGGGCCGTTCCATGAATCGTAAGAAATGAGAGAAGAAAAAACAAAGTTCTAATCCACAAATGTTTTCAGTTTTTGGCTTTTTTTTTTATTATAGATTTTTGCTCATATATTGGGTCACTGGAAAATGTGTTGAACTAATCCATGTGAAAAGCTTAGAGGGGGAAAAAAAATCACTATTTAGTGAAGCTGTAGCAACTCATAGACATCTGAAATATAAGCCTGTCTCCCCACACCACTCATTTAATCTGCACATATTGGTTGTATTTCAAATGTTTGTTATATTGATATTATATGATTGATTGATGTTATATTATCCTAAAAGTAACTAAAGCTGTTGCATAAATATATTGGAGTAGAAAATACAAGATTTCTGTCTGGAAACATAAAGTAGTAGAAAATGGAAATGCTCTAGGTACCTAAAAATCTTACTGAAGTACAGCATTTGAGTACATGTAGTTAGTTATTTTCCACCACTGCCTTTAATGCAAACCTTTTTAGAAGAGCGTTCTTTCTGTCGAGGCAATCACCTCCCTTCACCTCTTCAACATTGTTTGGATATTGACAGTCTGGTCACTGGTTCTCCACAGCAATTTCAGGCAGGCCTCATGGTCTTCTCTTTGGCACTGGCAATGCATGTTATCATTAAAGTTATTTATGCACTCGCAAATCCAGCCTGCTCTTATGTCCTTAATCTTTAAATTATCAAAAACTCTAAATAGTACAGACCATACTGTGGTACCAAAATGTGAATACTGGCAAAGTCTGAATGGCACTGGACACAAACCTACATTCAGGGATCTTCATTTGTTGATGACTCAAAAATGAGGAGATAAGTATTTAATTAATTTGAAGTGTTAATTACTTTTAGGTTTACCTAAGGTTTTTCTATACAAGCTAATCTACAACCTCAGACACAAAGTCTCACTTTGAGATTTAGTTCACTAGTGAAACATTCAAAGGATTACACAAAGCAAAGAGGTCATTATAATAGCAATCCAAGGGGCATTAACAAATCCTACACTAATTTAAGTGTCTGAAAACTGTACCGAGTTCTGTAAATGAGTTCACTGCCTAAACTGGGTGTATAAATTCAAAGCATGAGCTCAGTCTATCAGCAACTGCAATGGTAGCTCTTCTATTAACAGAAAATTAAAATAAACAAAATAACATCCAGTCAATGCTGACAGAATATGAATTATTTGTTACATTAATATTAAATGAATTTGTGCAGTGTATTTTAGTAGAAACTTTTGTGTAACTTGTGGCATGTGGTGACAGGCCACAACCACAAACAGCAAGTGCTTTAAGAAGTATTAGTCATACGGTCCTCACCAGATTTATGCACGCTCGTGTACAGAATCTGTAAACACTGGACCAACTAGATCATCATCATCAGCAAACATTACATTTTGTACATCTGTACAATCATATTACTGTACATTTTTTAACTTACTTTGTACAGACATTTAAAGCATATACTATATACCCCTTTGGAAAATGGCAAATGTCCTTCAAGAAAACAGGCGAGTTGCTCAAAAGAAAAGGCTCTTCCTGCTTCTTCTTGTGTTATTTTCCGTGAAGCACCTCGGCATCTAGTCATTTTGAAGTGAGCAATGTATTTTCCACAATGTATTTTCTACTACACATACAGTGTACAAACACCACTGGCCATTAGTGCAAACATGGTCTTCAGTCAGGTTAAGTCAGTTCAGGCATCAGTACGCCAAACATAATGAGACTGAGAGGAAACGAATTCTGTCAATTTCAATGTTATCAGTAAGCATTTATTTTACTGCTTACTTATAGTTGTGCTGTACAAGGGTTGTAACAAAATGGTGACAGATGTAGACCAAATATGGTAGATAGTAATAGAAGTTATTTATCTTAGAAAATGAGCTTAGATAATATACCCTAGCAAGGTTTGCTGTGAGTGTTTTGTAGCTGAGAAATGGCTGTGCATGTTAGAGTTTATGATATGTAAACTTACATCTGAATCCTTTGGAAGCTCATCAAAAGCAAAAATACTGAGAAACCACAAAACACATTTGTGTTTATTAGTAATCAAATTTAGAGCCAGGTTAGGAGAGTACATGAAGATAGCCGTTAGTGCAACACATATTTGAAATGTATGTTTTTATGACAATTAAGTAGGGCTGGGATCAGTCAACTTATCAATTCATTACAGACATCTCTACAATCCAATTATAATCACTTGATTTTTGCACACAAAGTTTATTCAGATATCAAAAACAACATAATTAATTATAAATACAGTAGATAACTGTTTTGTTGTTGTTTGTTTTTAAATTTTGTCTTATTTTTGTCTTTTGTTCACATAGACCGAACTCAAATAGAATTTTATAAGCCACAACCAATTAATGTTAATTTTCATAAAATGGACACAAACTAAAAGCAAAAAAACTCTCGTCAACAGGTGTGGCACAAATGATCTGCAAGTACATGTGTTGCTTACATGTTTTGGCCACCACTAATGAGTAAGGTGTGGCATAAGAAAAAAAAAATCCACTTAAGTAGACAGCTGTACTAAAAAGAAAATCAGTGAAACCAGTCTTGATCTTACCACAAACAATGATAGTGACCGCAGAGCTAGCTTGGTAGACCGTGTTCAAAACTTACTGACAATTGTTTTAGGTTCAATAGTTTTGTTAGTAATAAGCTTCCATAGAATCTTTAAACTTCAGAAATCCTTGTTCATACTATTAGACAGTGTAAACATTGCTTAGCCATGACAGAGGTTGATCTCAGACTTCAAATGCTTTTATGTATATCATAATCTGTATTTTGCTGCCACATTCAGGACAATGACAATAATTAAAATGTCACCACTGTTTGTACCCTTATTTTTATAGAAGGGATCAAACAGCAATACAAAGTTAACACAGACAAGCACTGTTGTGTATTATGAAAATTTGAAAACTTTAAGTCATTGTTAATGATGTTACAGTTTTACTGGTGTCTACAAGTGCATGTTCAATGTGTACTAAATAAATTATTTTACCTAGGGGCCTGAAATGTCATAGCATAATAATAATAATAATAATAATAATAATAATAATAATAATAATAATAATAATAAACAGCAGTCAATGAATACACTTGTTTAGAACCAAACCTGAAGCAAGGTCTGAAACAAAAACCAAAATGATAGGAAAATGTCTTGTCAATAAATAAATGAATAAGTAAATAAAACACAAATTAATTTAAATAAATAAATACATGAATAAATAAATATACTTATGTACACTTAAGAGATGCTAAACAACATCTGAAATGAGACACTCTGAAACAAAAATGCAGATCAACTAAAATCATGCATGGTCTGCCTTTTCTATAGAGTACTCAGTCTGTTTCTTTGTAATCAGCAATCAGCTCGAGGCAACCAGTCACATTTTATGTGCTGCCGGATGCATTTGGCACAGCTGATATTGGCTGACACTTACCCAATCCCTTCAGTTGGCAGTCAGTGCATTAGAGGACACACAAGGCAAAAAGCAGGACAGTTGTTCACTGTTAGCTGCATCCATTTTCTTTTAATATTACAATGGGGGGGAGGGGGGCGGGACATGACTACTGCCTTGAAGGTTTTTTTGTTTATGGGAAACTTTACTATTTTTCCACCTGACCTACAGTCAGACATTTTCATATGCTTTGTATCATGTATAAATTTAGCAACAGAAATGAATGTTGAATGTATTGCTTTGCCTAGATTACTCAAGTTTACAGATGTGCACAATAATCTCAGGTCTAAATATGGTTTATTACATATGGTTTGGTTTTTTATCATAATATCCAAATTCAACTTTTTTTCTAAATATGTGGTCATTTGTTCACAACTTTTCTGATATTTTTCTGCTCATAGTCATATTTTCTTGCAGGGTTCTTGATGCATTCTCAGACCAACTAGTGATCTCAACTAGTGATTTCATGATTACAGTGTTGTTACTGACAGGAGTGACTTGTCAGACTTGCAATAAAGGAGGCAATTGTTGTTTTAAATGACATACTAATTCTTAGTTTGCAGTGAAACAGGAAACATACAGCAAATATAATATACTGTGTAATCCTGCTGACTCTAATTAAATGACTTACAGTGGACGACAATCTTTTTCAACATGATTTCAAACATAACAGACTTATCATGAATTTCTCTGGCTGCGGATTAGTAGGAAAAATTATAAAACTCCCACACACTAATTGTCTTTTAAAAATCGCCATATTACAAGAGCCCTGAACTCCTGCTTAGTTCTGACCCTAACCTGTAGTGGATACTGTAAGAGTTACTCTTAAATTAAATACTGAAATCACCCGCTTCATTACCTTTGGCTGTAGCGAATTGCATCATACATTTCGTTAGCAGTGTCAGAGCTGCCTAAGTTCAAATTCATATACTAAACGTCGTGTGTTTCTATCATCATTAAAAAGATAAAAGAAATTTAGAGTTCCAAAAGCAGATGTGGCTTCAATTTGGACAGACAGATCTCTTGCAAAGTCCCTCGGCTAACAACTTATTTATCAGTTAGAGTCCAGAAATGCCAAGATATTACTGTTAGTTTAAGCCCCACAGGTAATGTGTTTGTTATGCATAATTCTATTCTATTCATCATTTGAAAGAAAAACATTTTATCCTTACCAGACACTCTCTAGCACTTAGGTAAAATGGTTTCTGCAAAGTCTACTTTTCATTTGATTTCCTGCTTCATCACCTTGAACTGTCTCAACAACACACCATTTACAAAAGTTTCTCCTCCAGATCTGTAAATTAAATATTATGTGTACAATAACTGAAGAAGAGACCACAAAAAAACAAAACAATAATCAATCCAGTCATTTAAGCGTGCAACTTCTCCAAAAAGCCTGTTTGAGCAGTTATTTTTCAAATTAAGATTTTCTTTTTCTTCCTTTTCTTCTTCTTCTTTTTAAATTTCTGATAAGACACAGAAATGAGAAAAGGTGGCGGTGCCCCAAAAAGATGGAAAGTTCTGAGTCCATGAAACACACTTCACATACTAAAGAAGATAGAACAAGAGAGAGAGAGAGCTTTCCCATCTCTGTAATTCACTTCTTGAACTGCATCTTTAGTTCTGTCTGATTCCTGTTTCTCCAGCTGGCATTATAGTGTATTTCACCAAACAGGACAAAACTGAACCTTTGATGCCTTCTGAGAGAAAGAATGAAACAGTGACTATATTACATAGAGTGATGGAAGTCAATCTAAAATTACGTAATTATGATCTTGAGGATTTACATTTGCTTCACTTACCATATACAGTATGTTTGTGTGTGTTTACAGTGTATGTGTGAATGTGTGAGTTCCAGCTGCTAAAACACAAAAGTCTCATTTATTTCCATTTTCATATTTCCTTTATGCTGCATCTGGATCAGCATATTTCACTCCCTTCAGTAACCATTCAGTTAAAAAAAAAAATCGTCGAAGTCTCTATAGAAGCTCTCCTCTGTAAGTAAAAACCTTTTGTTGATTGTGAAAAAGAAACTTGCTGTCAGACAAGATGTCGCACCAAGCTCTTCACTCCAGCATCTTCTTAAATGAAGCTCAAATGCCATCCCATTATCCACTGGGTCTGGCATGTTCCATTATCTGCCTTCCTGCCTTTCTGTCCACCTGTGGGTCAGTCTACTTAATGGGGTGCAGAGGAAGACAGGCGGGGTACGGGGTCAGGTAACAGGAACAAAATGGTACAGTAGGAGCAGTCCAGTAACCTGGGTTTAGGCATTTAAGAAAAGAGTGAGGAAGGAAAAAGAGGAAGGTATGGTGGTCTGTCAGTCGTGGGTTCAGTCAGTGGTCTTACTCAATGACCATGCAGTGCGGCAGGTGCTGGGAGTAGTATTTGAAGAGCTCAGCAGTGGCGCCAGGGCAGTTGGTCAGCTCCAGCTCCTCCAGTTCATGCAGCTGGATGAGGCCTGATAAACCGGTGGTGGTCAGCAGGGGGCATCCTAAGGGGAACACAGCAGGAGGATTATCTTCAGCTGTGAGCTGAATAAAGAAGGGTGGTGATCTTGCCAAAAGGTTACAAAGTGCCATCTGTGGTGTATGTGCTACTTCTAACATCTGTTCCCAGCATCAGTTAGTCTGCTAATTATCTTTCCACCTACCTATTATTTACTCAATTAACTGATTGGCCCATAAAAAGTCAATTAGAGACAATTTTCAAAAGCTATGGTAGCAAGTTTCAATTAAACTATTTAATGAGGTTTTTTTTTTTTTTTTTAAAACAGATGCTTTTTTTTTTTTTTTTTCTATTTAATGAGGTTTTTTTTTTTTTTGAATACAGATGCTTGTTATATTTTTGTTGAAGAGCTGAGAACTTTAAGGAGTATCCTCTTTCCTTGAGCAAATAGAAAATCTTTGCAATTCCTCCGACTTTAGCTACAGATTCATCATCATGTCATGTGTGTAGATGAATGATCAATGAAGCTTGTTGTACACTGAACCAAAATATAAAACACAGCACTTTTTTTTGCTCCTATTTTTCATGAGCTGAACTCAAAAATCAATCAAAGATAAATCTGTGTTAGTGAGCACTTCCCCTTTGCCGAGATAATCCATCCACCTCACAGGTTGCTGAGTAGACAACATGGCAATTGCACAGGTGTGCCTTAGGCTGGCCACAATCAAAGGCCACTGTAAATGGGGGGGTGACCACCATCTTCACATAAAGCTGGTCAGGTTGATTGTGGCCTGTGGAATGTTGGTCCACTTCTCTTCCATGGCTGTGCCAACTTACTGGATATTGGCAGGAACTGGACCACGCTGTCGTATACGCCGATCCAGAGCATCCCAAACAAGCTCAATGGGTGAAATGTCCGGTGAGTATGCTGGCCATGCTAGAACTGGGATGTTTCAGCTTCCAGGAATTGTGTACAGATCATTGCAACGTGGGGCTGTGCATTATCATGCTGCAACGTGAAGTGATGGTTGTGGATGAATGACACAACAACGGGCCTCAGGATCTCGTCACAGTATCTCTGTGCATTCAAAACGTCATCAATAAAACACACCTGTGTTCGGTGTCCATAACATACGCCTGCCCATATCATAACCTCAGCACCACCGTGGGCCACTCGATTTACAACATTGACGTCAGCAAACTGCTCACCCACACGACGCCATACACTGTCTGCCATTTGCCCTGTACAGTGAAAACCGGGATTCATCCATGAAGAGAACACCTCTCAGTGCCAGACGCCATCGCATGTGCCCACTCAAGTCAGTTACAGCGACAAACTACAGTCAGGTCGTGAACCTGATGAGGATGACGAGCAAGCAGATGAGCTTTTCTGAGACGGTTTCTGACAGTTTAAATTTCTTTGGTCATGCAAACCAGTTGTTGCAGCAGCAGTCCGGGTGGCTGGTCTCAGACAATCTTGGAGGTGAAGATGCTGGATGTGGAGGTCCTGGGCTGGTGTGGTTACATGTGGTCTGCGGTTGTGAGGCCAGTTGGATGTACTGCCAAATTCTCTGAAACGCCTTTGGAGATGGCTCATGGTAGAGAAATGAACATTCAATTCACGGGCAACAGCTCTGGTGGACATTCCTACAATCAGCATGCCAATTGCACATTCCTTTAAAACTTGCGACATCTGTGGCATTGTGCTGTGTGATAAAACTTCACATTTACAGTGGCCTTTTATTGTGGCCAGCATAAGGCACACCTGTGCAATAATCATGCTGTCTCATCACCATCTTGATATGCCACACCTGGGAGGTGGATGGATTATCTCGGCAAAGGAGAAGTACTCACTAACACAGATTTAGACAAATTCGTGAACAATATTTAAGAGAAATAGGCCTTTTGTGTACATAGAAAAAGTCTTAGATTTTTGAGTTCAACTCATAAAAAATGGGAGCAAAAACAAAAGTGTTGCGTTTTTATTTTTGTTCAGTGTATAATAAAGCTATTTTTAAAATAAATGTTTTCCTTGAGTTTATGGTGGAGTAAAGGCCACGGTTAATAACATCAGAAAGGTTTGACTAGCATCATCTGATTATTAGAGCATAAAGTACCTTATGTGCAACCTTGAAACAATTTTTAAGAAAGGCTTTTGTCACACATCACTTCTAAATTACTGGAATGGGAACTGCATCTCTCTAAAGAGCTCAGAACAGAACACATGATGTAAGTGAGTGACTGAATGTTGAGTTCAATCGATAAAATGCTCGCTATATCAGTTACTAAATCAAAAAATATGTACTGTGCTTACACACTTTATTAAGTAAACCTCTGACTTTTGATTCGTAATACATATATGTTATCGCTTCTTTACTTATGTATTACTCATTATGTAATACTATTTTATTTGTAATATTTATTATTATATATATTATAATATTTCTCATTTGTAATACACATTTCAACAATTTCCCTGAGGTTTCCACCAAAGGGATCAATAAAGTTCTATTCTATTCTATTCTATTCTATTCTATTCTATTCTATACCTGCAAAGGCAATGCAAGTGTTTATATTTGAAAATTTGATGCTAAGATGTTTGAGACAGCTCACTGCAGATACAATACAGACAAGTTAGGTCACATTTTAACAGTAGTAGAGACATTTTCCTCGGGAAAAGATGAAGAAAGGAGTCATACCAGCAAGAGACAACAGACGAAGACTTCTCATTCCAAACAAATGCTGCAGTCCAAAATCTTGCACCTGCAATCACACACGTGCACACATGCGCGTGCACGCACACACAAATACATACACATAATTAAAAAACACTAAGACATTAAAGTATATCTCTATTTTCAAGGAGGAGTTCCATTACACAAATGCTTGTATTCTGTAAAATCAACGGCCAGCAAGTTCTGTCAATGTCTGTCTTTTTATTTTTATGTCCCTAAATTGCATCACTTCACAACAACAGCAACCATGACGGCATACAGGAATAAAGCAAGTTATATTAGTATGCTAATTTCAACAATGTGTGCTTGGAAGTGGTAAATTTACAGCCAAAACTCTTAAACTGCAAAGTCTGTTTGCAATAGTGGTCACTCAAAAATAAGGATTCAAGGTATAACCTTAACACACATATAGTTTGATAAGCCATGTTAGAACTGAGAGTTACATGGAAGGGGCTGCAACATCTACTGTAATTTAAGAATTTCTTGGTGTTGTATTTTAAGTTTGTGAATAAGGTTTCAAGCTTTCTTAATACTCATATTTCTTCTTCTAATTTGTCAGATGTTGTCCATCGATAATGCCTGCAGTGACCACAAGGAATCTTGACTGCTAAATGATAAATAATGGAACCTGCTTGTCTAAAATGTTTGTGTTTGTACAAATTGTAAACACGGTCATGTTTTATTTCCATTTTGTGTGTTTGTATTTTTTGTTACCTGACAGCACCAGCGCAGGTAGAGGCTTCTTAATGATGACATGGTGGACAAATATCCCAAGCCAGTGTCTGTGATCCGCACACACCTAAAAGAAGACACAATAAACAAATTACATCAATGTAAACCATCACCCTTCCTTTTTGATGCAATTAAATTGGTATTTATGTAAGTTTATTTCTATTTGTGATGTAATGGTGGAATAGTTTGCTGAGCTAAAAGGGGATCTGCTTATAAAGGACTGTCTGAGTAATAACAAGGATTTTTAGGAGGATTGAATCCTTGGAGCAACAGGCAACCAGTGGAGAATGGGGTTGTTTGAAACAGGGGAGATGGGGTCAAGGAAGTTACAGATGTACTGGAGTTTATTCCTATTATTAGTTTATTGTGATGTTCTATTCGGGACTCCTACTGTCGGGATCAAGTCTGGATATGGTGAGAGCATGGCTCAGGGTTCTCACTAACAGAGAAAAAGAGTTATAGGCGCTATGATTTTACATGAAAAAGGCATTTCTGGTGATTTGATTAACATTGTGTTCAAAAGAAAAATTGTTGTCAACAACAATCCTAAGCTGAAGAACAATAGGGAAGAATTCAGAAGAGAGTTGGGCAAAGGAGAGAAAGAATGGATTGGGCAATAAGAATGTGAGATTTTTTTTAAAGATGAGGTTTTGTTTGTGCTTTCTTGTGGTACAGTGTCAGCATGGTAGTTGGTTAGAGTGGAGTGAGTTACACTATGGATGTTGTGGAGATGTAGATTTGGATGTCAACAAATAGTAACGTAGGTGTGGACCATGAAGACATATTATGTTACCATGAAGATGTATGAGGAGTTTGAACAGAAGAGGACCCTGCACAGAACTGTGGTCCTGGTGTTTTGGGACATCACTCACTTTCATTTTCTGTTGCTGATTTAAGACATTATTTTACTGTGTTTATGCTACAAGTATTTGGATATTTTTAAGTGCGAAAGCTACTAGGTTAAGTTGAGGAAAAGATCTTGATTTGGGTTATTATCTGCCAGTGAAACACTAAACACAAAGCTCCTGTTGCCACTGTAGCAACGCAGAAAACAAGAACCACCCAATGAATAGCCACTAAAAATTTGAGCATCTTACAAGTTTACAGACAGATTTGTGATACTAGCACATTTTGCACTACCAATGTACGAGGTGTGTCAGAAAAGTTCCAGAATGGGTGTCACAAAAGATATATTTCAAATCCAAACTACAAACTACAAGTTTTCCCCTTCGAAGTAATCCCCCTGGAGTCCAACACACTTTCCCAGCCTTCTCTGCCACACCACCATGCACTCCAAGAAGGATTCTTCTGGGATCCTCTGCAGCTCCGTCATCACAGCCATCTTGATGTCTTCCACGTCTTCAAAACAGGTCCCCTTGATGACCGCCTTGAGCTTGGGAAAGAGGAAAAAATCCCACAGAGCCAGGTGGGGTGAGTAGGGAGGTTGCTCCAGCACAGCAATGTTCTTCTCAGCCAGGAACTGTCGGATGCTCAGGACATTGTGAGCACACGTTGTCATGGTGAAGCAGCCACAACTTGTTCTGCCACAACTGTTGCCTCTTCTTATGCGATGAACAAAGCGAACGCTGCCTGATCTCTTTGTTGATGTGCTGGTTGATCATCTGAAGGGGAAAACTCGTAATTTGTAGTTTGGGTTTGAAATATATGTTTTGTGACACCAGTCCAGGAACTTTTCTGACACACCTCATAGCTCTTACACAGACTAGGGTGAATGCAGGGGTTTATGTCAGGTTTTGGTGAGGCAAAGTAAATCTAGGTGGCTGCCAGTTTTAAATTAATTCAAAGACAGTTGTGGGGGTGTTTTGCTGCAGGAGGGACTGGTGCACTTCACAAAATAGATGGCATCATGAGGAAAGAACATTATGTGGAAATATTGAAGCAGCATTTCAAAACCTCAGCCAGGAAGCTAAAGCTTGGGCGCAAATGGCTCTTCTAAATGGACAATGACCCCAAGCATGCCACCACAACAGTTACAAAGTGGCTTAAGGACAACAAAGTTAATGTTTTGGAGTGGCCATCACAAAGCCCTGATCTCAGTCCTGTAGAAAATTTATGGGCAGAGCTGAAAAGGTGTGCGGAGCAAGGCAGTCGACAAACCTGACCCAGTTACACCAGTTCTGTCAGGAGGAATGGGTCAGAATTCCAGCATACTATTGTAAGAAGCTTGTGGAAGGATACCCTTAAGTCATACAGTTTAAAGGCAATGCAACCAAATACTAAGGAAATGTATGTGAACTTCTGACTTTGAAGAAAGTAATAAAAAATTCTCTAAAAAATTCTTTCTCTCATTATTCTGGTGTTTAGCAAATAGAACTAACTTTTGTAATCCTAGCTGACCTTAAACAGCAAAAGTTTAGTCACCTGTCAGATAGTGAGAAAAAAAAAAGGTTGTGTGTCTTTTTATGCAGTGTATGTAAACTTTTGGTTTCAGCTGTATATTGATGTTTCAGATGATTGCTTAGAATTTGATTGTGAAGATAAAGGAAAAAAAAAAAGTTTGGACAGATTTATATGCTGTTTGTTGGGATGCTGTAACGAGGAAGTTAGTTTGCAACAAAAATGCCAAAAATATGGAATTGATTGAAATTAAGGAAATTGAATTTCAAATTAGTATCCTCTGTATCCTTAGGAAGGGTTCTGCAGAGTGCTTCAGCTTTAGTCCAGCAGATAGTTATTGAAGTTTAGAAGTTTCAAGGTGGAGTACCATGGAATCTTGGACCAGCTGAAGAATACCAGTACAAATCTAGTATTAGCATGGGGAGCTGGGAGTTTGGTAAAGTAGTAATGGTAGACTTTACAGAAGAATTTCCACAAGATAATCCATAGCACAACAATAGCAGGACACCAATGATGAAAAAGAGAAAACAGATGGCCTGAAGAAGCTACCAGCCTGTCAGCCTTCTGAAATTAAACATGACAATAGGTAGTGGAGAAAAAAACGATGTGAAACTGGCAAGGCTAACCAGGGAGCTCAGGTTGCAGAGCATTTTGTCTGGTTTAAACCCAGGCTTCCAGTCTTGGGCAAAACATTGAACCTCAAGTTGCCTGGATGGCAGATGAGCACCTTGCATGGCAGCTCCATTGCTACTGCAGAGTGAGCGAGTGTTTGAATGGATAAATGAGAGGCAAACATTGTAAAGCACTTTGTAAACTCCAAAGGTAAAAGGATACTATTTCAGTCCATTTACTGTTTAACTGCACAGGGACAGATAGTGTCCAACGGGTTGAACAAGAGGCAAAGGGCATTTGCTAAGTAGTGGATCAGTGGTGGGATAATCTCAATGACGTTGGCTTGAGAGATAAATTCATACGCAGGTAAGATGGCAGGGTTGTCAAATTTCAGCGACCCAGATGGAATGAGAATCAGGGTGGGGTTTAATAGCCTGGAAGGAAGATGCTGTCAGTGTAATGAAGGAGAGCAAGTTCACTTCTATGAAGTGTGAAGTCCCACAACACAGTAATAGCCTAAATAAATTGTTAATAATATTCAACTAAAATATGCAGTGTGTTTATTAGTTTTGTACAATTCGCTAAACAATAAAAAAATCTGTCATAATGTACCTAACTATGGCAAGTTATGGTACAATTAAAAATTGTTTTTGTTGTTACTGGGCTACCTGTTTTTTTTAATAATTGGTCATGGCGGTCATGATTGAGGCCACATTCAATATATTGCTATGTTAACACATATACACACTAACATCCGAACTACAAACACTGTGAAACTTTAAATTTAAGCAGTGAAATTTAAAAATCCTTGTAATAATAAACTTTACTTGACAAAAAATATTTTTGCTTGTCCAGAGCAAATGGCGGGGAATTTAAATACTAGAGGAAAGACTCCTTTAAAAGCTGTAAGCAAAAACAAAACTTCATCTTCTGTTAACATTTTGTCTCAGTCTAACCAGTTACAGAATCTGTCTGAATTTCAATAATAATTTTTTTAATGGACACTACAATCTGTACGAGATGTGAAATTGTAGAGCAAAATTGTGGAGCAAAATCGGTGAGGTAAAGGTACTGAAACCTCAACCTAAGGCCAACCTTTCACTTTTGTCAGGCATAAAGTAACAGAACAGATCTCAGCCCTTGAGTGGCTGGAAGCAAGAAAGACACAGAAAGATCAAATGATGCACTGCCCAGCTAGACTGTTGAGACAGACAGACTACAGAGCGTTCCTCTCCAAGAGGCTTCATCAGTTCAGTTCAGAACTGATGAAGCGTCTTGGATGAGACTTGAAACGTCTTCAAGGAACTCAAGCAAATCCACGATGAATCTACGAGAATAACCATGACCTGGATGACTGAGAATTTTCACAGTCATTCTGTGAAACATCTTTCTTTGTAAATATCTCGTGTTACAACGTGGACACCTGCAGCTTATAGACAAGTGCAGCCTATATATGTACAAAATTTGTTTTCTTTAGTTAGTGGGTGCAGCTTATATTTAGGTGCGCTCAACAATCCAGAAATTACAGTAATTACTCTACTTATTCTAAGACCCAATAAGCAACTTGAGGGGAGATGAGAGACGATAAGGGGGATGTGATACCCTTGTTTGCAAAATGAAAAAAATGCATTCACTTTGTTAACCTCTCTCCATCATAATAGCAGCGAGAATGTGTCTGGTTCACCTGACTTGATCCTCTATTAGGCTGAGGTTTCTGCTGGTCAGAAGGCCCTGATCATGGCTCTGAAATATCAGTAACCTAACTGTTGTGTTGTGTAAATTGATGGTGCTGCCTATGGTGCTGAATTTGCAGGCTTATTTGTAATTGCACTTTTTTCAGTCCCACCATTCTGTCAGTTTCATTTTTTATCTAAAATAGCCCCTAAACAATATATAGCCGTGACTCGATAATGCAACACTAAATGTAAAATCTTCCTATATGTCAGATAGCAAGGCTGTTGGATTGTCAAGACAGAAGTAAAGATACAAGGAGGACTTGATACTTGAAGGGTTATTTGTTGTTAATATTTATTGTTTATAGTCGTTATAATAACTAATGTATTGTTAGGACACTGTGATTGTGCACGGGCCCGTCGGCTGACATCAAAGGTAAATACGTTCAGACAGCAGGCTGAAGTGACCCAAATCCAATTTTTTTTTTTTTTTTTTTTTCTTTTCAACCTTTATCTGATCTTTTCATGACAGTCTGAACAACACAGATCCAATAAATGATGAATATCTGAATATTCAGTGCGGTCGGGGTAGGAGGGGGCACTTCCACCCCGGGGGTGCGCTCTGATGGGGTGGAAGTGACCAACACGCACAGGCAGTGCTTGGCAGCTGATGCCAGATTAGGATAACGGTCACAGTTCTGTTTCCACCATCGGTGGTGGCGGCGAGAAAGTGGCAGTTACGCTCCACTATTACCATCCCTGTTTACTTCCATTAATTTTGAGCAGGTTCACTGTGTGGCGTTGTTGTGTCCTCTTCTGCGCATGCGCATTTAATTGGAAATGTGAACGAACTCGCAAAAAAATCGGATTTCACAAAATAATCTGAATTGAGCATTAAGTCCTGCAGTCTGTACGTTGCCAATCTGTCAGATTGTTAAGTCAGATAATACGCCATTATCCTTATTTGTGACATAAAATGTCATGTCGGAGTTGGAATCAAAGGCTGTCAGTATGTTAAGGCTATTTCTAATGGATGGTTTCGTTTTTTTCTTCCTAAAAACCTGTCAGATAGCAAGGTTTTCGGATTGTTAAGGGTCGGATTAGCAAGTTACAACTGTACATTAAAAACTCAAAGCTATACTATTGTAGCTCACATACTCTACACAGGTAGTGCCATATTCTTGATCAAAGTATCAACGTTTAGTGGCTAAAGAGCAAGCATTTCATAGAGACACACTGGCGCAACTACTATTCCTATTATATGCCTTCAATATTTTTATGATGATTCAATAGCATCTGTGCTGCTGAAAACACACTCCAGACCAAACCAGGCCTGTAACAAAATATTTTAGCGGAGACATGACTACAGATATAATGTTGTTTTTAATGTACATGTTTGATGTAACCTGGGAGTGGAAAAAATATTGTGACTGGGGGAGCTGACCTACACCAACCACCACACTCAGCTTCTATACACAAAAAAAATGTTTTCAGCCTAACATCAGTTCTAATCAACAGAAAATAAAATTGCAATTAAAATGTCAACAATTGCATATAAATGCAAATATAAAGCAGTCATACTTGAGCAGAACACAGACTTGTTGTTTGTTTATTCATTAATTCTACTTCCTTTACTATTTTTTTTTTCTTTCTGGCTATATTAGCCTATAATATTGTCCTTTCTTTTTTTCAGTGTTGATTGTGTGTCAATACAGAAATTAAAATGGTAAAAGATTCCAAGAGGTTATGTGAATCATGTAAAATATGAAAATGCTCCATGCATGTAGTGTGTTGTGAGAAATATGAGAAAACACAGCCTGAATGAAGTCAGTCACAAAACCCTGAAAATTGAAAGTCACTCATTACTTTAATACACTGTTACAAAAAGATAATTATATGAGGGAGAAAACGATGGCAACTGGTACATCTAATGTTACAATTAGAAATGTCATAGTGAGGTGTCTGGTAACACTGTTCTTTGGGAGGTGTACATGTGTGTGTGTGTGAGTGGGTCTGGGACTAATTAACTCAATCTTAGTTTAACTTGTGTTTTAAGGTGGAGGCCTAGTGGCAGGGTTTCTGTAGTTTTCAACAAATAAAATTTAAGACCTTCTTAAGACCATTTGACCATTAGAGGGCAATGGAAGTAAAAGTTCACATTGATATTGGCAAAAACAAAAATATAAGCATCAGGCTTCCTGTTTACATTAGTCTCCCAACAACCTCAATTCTAATTGAAAAGTACTTATTTTTTGCTTTGTGTAAAGTCCAGGTTCACACACAGCATAAAAACCTGCTTTTAACCTTGGCATAAGGCCAAACATTATGTGGAGGCCACATACTAGAATTGGGCTGGGGCCAGACTTTGGCGACGTTTCTGATGTGAAAAGACGCAATATTGAAAGATGACAGGTATTTGCTGGTGACTTCTTCAGTATCTTACAGTATCCCCTGTAATTGCAATGCCTATAGTTCCTTATTTTCTTGCACTAGTGCAGTGGGCTTCAAATTTGTTATTTTCAGCAGCACTAAAAACATTTTTCTCAAGCCAGATCTCATCAAACGACCTTTGGTGATACATTTGGCAACTTTGGTGATGCTCCTGATGAGATAAAAAGCAATTTTGGGAGATGCCAGGTATTTGCTGGTGACTCTTGCAGCACCTTTATGTTTTTCTGACTTTACATGTAATTGCAATGCCTCCAAAGTACCTCATATTCTTGCACTAGTGCAGCGGGCTTAAAATATGTTATTTTCAAAAGCACTAAATGTATTGTAGTACATAGTAAGGTGAGGACCTTACAAATTTTGAACAGAGAACCCAACAATCCAAAGTTCCCTTTGAATTCCCTCTGAGCAAGATACAGTGGGAAGGAACCTAAAAAAAAAACTAAAACGGAGAGGGGGAAAAACCTCAGACAGAACCAGGCTCAGGGAGCATATTTTTTTAGATATAAAAAGGCACTTGGTTAGTCCACACACCAAACTGCAACACACTAGATGAGTATGCTCCAATATGTCACTTCCAGTCCAGACAGTCTGTGTTTGGTCACTTACATCAGTTACATCATTTTCAGTGTTTCAGGCTTGGTGCTTCTGTGCATTCATGGTAAAATAAAATAATAGAAACAATAATAAAAAGCCAAACCACAAGCTTACCATAATTTGAGCAGGTTTACGGTAAATTTTGTGGGAGATATAGTGCTTTGAATTGCACAAAAACCACATTGCAAGAGTTCAAAACTAACTGGACACTTGGCTAAAAAAAAACATTTCTTGGACAGCAGCATACAGTAAAGGATTTGTCACAAAGTTACGAAACTAAATATCATGACTTCATCTGAATTCATGTGTATCTGTCCATTTATATTTGAGCATTTAAAGTATATGTTAAAAGATCGATACTGACCTCTTACATTTTTAAGTTTGCAAGCAAGCTGACGCAAATTAAAGCAGCGACTGGACAATTTAATGTTGCATCTACTATATTACATCCAACTGAATGCAAGAAATCTGATACTTTTACCAGATACATTCTAATTCTTACCAAAATAACTTTAAGGACTACTTTCACTTCTTTTGCCATTTATCTTATTAAGTACAGATTTTGAAGGATGAAAGCACAGTATCACAAACAAGACTAACCTGTCCAGTACCAGTTCTTCCAGTTTATGCAGATCACATGCAATGTACTCCAGCGCCATGTCAGTGATCCGAGGGCACCAGGACAAGTCCAGGCTGCGAAGCTTGCGCAGGTTCTCAGCAACCAGCTCCACACCATCATCAGTGATCTTGGAGCAGCCAGAGAGGCTGAGGGCAGTCAGGTTAGGAAGGCTGTGAACCATGTTTACCACACCATGATTAGTGATCTCCCAGCAGGAGTGAAGCCGCAGAGTGTGGGTGGTGTAACCCTGCAAAGGTAATACAGTTATTTGGTTAAGCAAGTGAATATAAAAAAAATTGATAACAACCTGGGGGTGCATTATTATTAAAGATGAGCCCACCACATGCAGGCTACGAAGAGTATTTATTCACACAGGGTTCTTTGAGGTACAGCTATGCAAATGATTAAAAGAAAATATAGTGTAAGGCTGTCTGAGTGTTGAAGGATCTAGATTTCTAGGATTGTCACGAATCAGGTTTGGACCCAAGTGCAGACACACAGCAGGCAGGGACAGATTGCAAGTAACACAAGTTTTATTTGATAAAAATAATAAACAAAACAAAAATAAACACGAAATAGTAACCAAACTCAAAGGGAATTTACAAGGAAGACTAATTCAATGAAAACAGGGAAACTAGGAAAAGACTTAAAACAAACTAATTAAACAAACTATGGAAAATACAGAGTAACAAAACTGGAAAACAGAAATGGAAATACTCAGAAACCAGAACTAAAACTACAGCAAGGGGGAAAGGGCAGACAGGCTTTGGGAAATGCAGGCTGGAAACTGGTTGGGGACAGTGGTAGGAGAAGGCTGGCTGGGGTAATGCAGGCTAGAAGCAGGATGGAGATCACTGGCAGGAAAAGGCTGACTGAGGGAATGCAGGCTAGAAGCAGGACGGAGATCAGTGGCAGGAAAAGTGAGCACCAACTCTTTGCTGGGCCAGCGCTAAGCACCAGCTAAGCACCAAGTACGTCAGGGGCTGGGGGTGGGGTTATTGTGACTACCGAGACTGATGAATGAATGGGACACACAAGCAGTGATTTGTGCTGTTTTTTGCCAGGACGTCCCTGGTCGGATCACAAATGTATTGGATGAGTCCCAGGACACATGGAGGTTTTACACAAACTGTTGTGCCCTGATATCCGGTGCAATTGTGTCCCAGCAGCAGCACCACAGTGGTGGAAAACGGGACTTTTATAACTTTGGTGTGCTGCTGTATTTACGCTGCGGTCCTCTCGTGAGAAACGGAGTGCACCTACGTGTGCTGTTTATTCTGATCATAGAAATGACAGCATGAGAAAAACTCAGTTTCATCTTAGACAAATCTGACATTAGAACGCACTGGTTTACTCTTGCTAAAATCATTTTTGGTCATGCACTGGTCTGATCACCGCAGCCACCAACAACCGCTACCGCAGCCTGCAATGTGGGGTGTTCGGGGAACATCAGAAAATGTAGCGTCTATCGACAAGAAAATGTTCAGCAAGTCATATGTTTTGCCTGTGACAATGTGAGAAGTGCAAACAAATGAGAAAGTTGGTCTGGAGTCCTGTGTGGACTTCGTGTGGCGCGAGTGTTGTTCGGTAAACGGCTACGTATGCAGTGACCTACGGTGTCGCCCTAACTTGGCTCCCTGCGATGGAAAAGCAACCGGTTGTTAGATTGGAACCAACTAAGCACTGGCCCTAGCACCAGCACGGCACGAGCACCTGGTGCTCCTTGGTGGAAGAGGGGTAAGAGAGAGAGACAGAGGCGGAGAGAGGCAGGAGCTGAGGGTTAGGCTGGGTGAGAGGGAGAGAAAAAGGGAGCCAGGCAGGGGCTGAAGCAGGGATCCTGACAAGGATTTACAGACCAGCCATCTCATACTATGGTTTCTATGACAGGGCACAGCTAAGACTGGTGCTGGTGCCCCTAGTTTACTTTGGAAGAGGCAACTGACCGCAGATTAACAAAAACAGGTGGAATTCAGATTAAACCCTAGGCAGGCACAACCAATTAGGATGAGGAACTACACCTGACCCTATGGCAAAAACCTGCAGCAGTTGCTCTTAGCCTGAAAGAGGTTATGGCCAGCAGTAATGCAGTTCTAAGGGAAACCCATTTCTGATCAGCAACAAAGGTCTCAAAAGAGGGGGATGCTGAAGTGCATTTCAGACTATTCCAAAGACTTGTAGAGGGACTTGGATCGAATCCTGTGGTGCTGTTACACCTTGCAGGGTAGTGACAGACTTTCTCTGCCTCCAGCTAAGACAGTACAAACAGCAGGAGCCACTGGGCTGTGATGAGTAGGCATCTGCCTGGCAAGGCACCCCGTTAACGACCTACTTAATGGATGGCAACCAGGCTTGTTGTGTATTTCTCACCACAGGCCTTGAAAAGCCTAAGGTTAGGAGCCTCTTCCTCTCAGAGGCCAAGCCAACAATCTGAGCCCAGCCAGTAAGGGATGGAACAGGGTATTGTCGGCCTGAGACAGCAGGTTTTCTCCAAAGTGGAAGCTTCCAAGGCAACCCATTTGAGAGAGGCAAGTACATGGCAAGTACAGCCAAAGAGGTGCCACTGTAATCAGCCTCAGTCCTTCTGCCTTAACCCTTGGGAGAAGGGCTGGAAAAGCATAAAAGGAGATAAGGCAAAAAGCAGATTCCCCAGATGTGTGCCAGGGTGTCCCACCCCAAAGATGGATCATCATCCCATGAGGGAAAAGAAGAGTGGACATTGTGCCAACTCTCTGGAATTGAAAAGGTCATTAGTCTCCCTCCTGAAGTACAGAACCATGCTCAAAAATGTTATCATCTGGGATGGCCAGAGATCGAACTTCAAAATGTCAAATACCACCCCAAGCCTCGCATGTTTTGCAAACGGATAGTAATGTAATATTTCTCCGCTGAGCCCATTCACACCAGCTGAGAGACGGGGTAGACAGCCACTGTCAGCTGTTCCAGACTGTACTTGTCATTGCATTAGCTAGCTACCGCAAGCAATATATTCCAGGGGCATTCAGGTGTTGGCAGAGAGATGCTAGCTCGGCTGGAGTAATATTTTCTCACCTGCTGTTCGTAGACTGAAAAGTCTGTACTCAGCAAGGGTCACACCAAACACATTAGCTCTCGAAATCATGAGCAATATGCTGGCACAGGGAAACACAGCTGTAGCAACTGGCTCTCTCAGTGATTCAATTCAATTTAATTCAAATAACTTTATTTATCCCCTCGGAGCAACGAAGGCAGCAAAGGCGATGTCCAGAGGGGAGCCACTCAAATGCAGAGAAAAGAGGGTGTGATGGGTCCTGAAGGATCTTCCTGGCTTTCCTTAAGGTCTGTTCCTCACAAAAGGTGGAGAGGGCTCTTACAGGGAGCCCGATAATTTTGAACCAGATCTTGACAACACTCAGCAGCTGGTTTTTGCTTTGGACAGAGATAGAGTGAAACCAGCAAGTAAAAGAGAAAGTGATAATAGAATAGAAGAATAGAATAGAATAGAATAAAACTTTATTGATCCCTTCGGTGTAAACCTCAGGGAAATTGTTGTCCTAGAAAAGTACAATTCCCTTCATGTTCTCTATGAAGATGTTGTGAGGATGTTTTTGCTCACACTGAAAGAGTTCAGCTTTCGCAGGAGATATTGTCATTGAACATTTTTTTCAGAATCTCATCCGTATTGAGGTCAAATTTCTGCTGCTGGTCGAAGACTGTTCCACGGTATTTGTACTTCTCTACCACTTCCACAGGCTCCTCATGAATGGTGGTGACTACAGCCTCAGCCAGTTCCCTCTGTCTCTTAGAGAAGGTCACTACCATCTCTTTGGTCTTATCCACATTCAGTTCAAGGCATGATCTATCGCACCAGTCCACAAACTCGGTTAGAGACGAGCCGTGGTGGTGTGACGAGCCTGACAGCAGGGACAGGAGGACCGTGTCATCGGCAAACTTGACCAGGTGGCAGTTCAGGTGGGTAGACCTGCATTCATCAGTGCAGAGGATAAACAGAAGACGGGAGAGAACACAGCCCTGGGGTGAACCAATTGATGTCTAGATCAGGGGTTCTCAACTGGTCTCACCCTGGGACCCACATTTTCCATGGTCATTAAGTCGCAACCTAATTTTTTTTAGAATTCAATATTCAATATATTTTCCTGTGCAACATGCATTTCAAAGCATATAACCATGCATAGTGACTGGACCATGACAACTGCATCTACAAAACTGCACAAAATAAAAAGGCCACAAAACAACATATTTTCACTCTATTTTGAGCAAATTAATAAGAAACTAAGGAGGACCATGACAACTACATGCACAAAAGTGAATAAAAGAAACTACTCTAAAAAATAAAGTTTTGGCTTAATCAGGTCATTTGTTGAAGTTAACGAGACAGTTAGACACGTGCTCTACTCTTGATTAGAGTTTCAAAATCTGGGGTGACAGTAGACAGAGCTCCTGCTCAGTGTCCAACCTGTTTCTCTGCTGTGACTTGAGTTGGACAAAGGTAGAGAAGACACTTTCACACAAACAGGTTGAGCTTATTGGTAAGATTGTTTAACTGCAAGAGTGGTGAGGGATGGATACTCAGCCATCACATCACTACACCAGAAGCGGGAAAGGATTACCTCCCCAAATCTCTTTCTCAGCATCTGATCACATGACAGATCGTGTTTCACATTCAGCTGCGACCATATAGCAGTCAAACTGGCAGGAAAAGAGTGACAGTAACTAAGGGAAACGTCCGGAACAAAGCTGAGCAGCCGGCCATCCTGATTGGCTTCAGTTAAGCTGATCCTGTCTCCTCAAAATATGGCAAGCCAAGACAATCAAAATTCCAACATTCAACACATTTCTAAATACATCTGAACTAAATGATGAATACAGTTACCTAATAACATTCCACTATTTATCAATTCCTCCATATTTATAACCTGTGTTACAAGTGCATTTTCTTAATTTAAGTTAAGAAATGCAGCCTTCTCTCTTCTTGATAACAAAGAGAGGAGGGAGGGTTAAGTTACCAAAAGTTGTGGCAAAATCCTCTCCGCGCCTTCCATACACGTCCCCCTGGACCGTGGAGAATAAAAGTAGGAAATTGCCTTTGTTCTCTCTCTTACTTCCTGTTGCTTTTTCATTCTCGTCTCTGTCTCTCATCTCTTTCGTTTCTTTTGTTTCTTACTCTCTTGTTCCATTTCTTTGTCCGCATTTTTCTTTCGTCTTTTTATGTATCTTCCTTTTAGTAGTTCTTAGTTGTAGTTTTGACTTTGTTTTATCAAGATAGTGCTCACCTTCATTTCAAGTCTAATTTACACACCTGAGTCTGTCAAACGAAACTAACAAGAATCAGTAAAAGTAGATTTTCATAACAAATCAATGACACCGCACCTTCGCTCTCAGTTTTCCAAAACCTTTTTTGTGGTCTTTGGCTAATACCAAATGTGGCCGAAAGCACGACGAGAGCCATCGTTAACAGTAAAATCATTTTTTCCATCAACCTGAGGAGGGCACACAGCATGTGCCGGATGCTGGCTGCCAACCACCAGAACCACCACTGTGTGCCAACATTGACGCCACATACGGCCTCCAACACTGCACCTCTGAGTTCCACGGCAGAACTCGTTGCCAGGCAACTTCAATAATTCCTCAGTAAACTGAGGTGCTGCCCCTAAATCAATGAGTACAACTGAAATACAAAGCATATGTAACCCACATGAATACAGGGTTACTAAACCTATATATCTCAGTTAGAGGTGTAATCTCACGCCGGAACAGGGGATGGCGCAACTATTCTGTGTCTCTGTGTTAGCGCGCGCTTTCAAGGTCTCTT
>NW_007578050.1:101493-103912 GCF_000690725.1 Stegastes partitus | reverse complement strand
TTTTTTTATTTGATTTTAGACTAGGATTGGATCATTCAGAATCTGAACCTTTTCGGGTTCAGTGGCGAGCCAACCCAAGAGACGATAGACTGTGGACGGACCGGAACCACGGTGTGGCCAGCCGTGGGTTCACCCTCAGAGGACATCAGGACCATCGACTCATTCCACTCATTCAGGAACCAGATAAGAACTAACACATTAAAACTACCCGGGTAGTGTTAGGAACAGTGTGTACACAACAAGTCAAAGGAAACTTCATCTCCTTTCCCTTAAAGGAGAATTACAGCTAAGGGAAAGCAAACTTGGACCTTTCATTTATTAAAGGAGGACTTCTCGCAGAGAGGACACTTTTATTTGAACCTTGTTTTATTTAATTAGTTAGATTCTGTGGTACTCTGAGAGAGCCCTACTTTGTATGCTATATATATTTTATTTTTTTTCCCATCTATTTGCATTGCCACATGTTGTTGCTGAGGCAATAAAGGTTGTCACTGTTCATCTTCACGTCTACTCTCTCCTCGTGAGTCAATAAGATAATTCCAGGTCACCATTCCCGAACCTAGGTGAATGTTAGCGTCCTTAAGCGTAGTTCTCATCAGTTAGGTAAGGCTAGGGGGCGCTACACATACATTACACTTGACATTTTTAACAACCTTCTCTGCTCTCCTCACAACAAGCACATTGGCTGGTGCAAGCAGAATAGTGGTGTGGTCAGCAGATCCAAGTGGTGGGAGGGCAACAGATTTATATGCATTAGAAACGGATCAAGAGTTTTACCCATGCGAGTGGTACAGATGATATACTGATAAAAACCTTTTTAAAATGTAGTACCATCACTGCAGTGGTTAAAATCACCAAGGACTAATTTTGGAGAGTCAGGGGACATGTTCCAATCTCTTAAGCACAGTCCTGATGTGGTCTGAAGCTGCAGCTGCCTTTGCTTTAGGGTGGATGTAGACCAGGATAAACAATAGCTGGGGGAATTCCCTAGGAAGTTAAAAAGGATGAAGGAAACAGCCAGGAGTTCAATGTCCGTGGTGCACAGACTCTCCCTCACTATCACAGTAGAACACCACCGTTTGTGAACATACAGGCATACACCACCACCATGTTTCTTGCCTGTCAGCTGACTGTCACGGTCGAGCCTTACTGGTGTCCCAAAGCCGTCTATATGCAAAGAACTGTGACTGTCATTGCTGCTTTGCCAGGTTTTGGTGAATGCCAAAATTGCAGCAGTCCTGTATTCGTGCATATACGCTGAGTTAGCTCGAAGTTCGTCTGTCTTGTTGCATAATGAACGCACATTGGCCAGGATGATGGAGGGAAGTGGCTGGTGTTTACCTCACTCCCATTTGAGTCTGGCGTTCACTCCGCTCTTTTTCTTTTTTCCCCTCCGGGTCTTCTTCTTTCTGTGAGTGTCCAAGGCATAGCTGGATGACTGACCGCGTAGTACATCCTCTGAAAGCTTCCCTATATCTACTTCAGACGCTTGGTTAGCGTGAAGCTGAAGCTGTAGCAGGAAGTCCCTGGAGTATGTAGCATGTGGCTTGTTGCCATGCCAACTGAATAATAACAAAGTGTACAAAGTTGCAAAATCTCCTATATTAAAAAAAACAAGTCCAAATAATCCAAACCATCCTGTGTTAAAAAACAGTGAAAAAAGATTTTAAAAAGCGATAAAAAGGTCAAAAAGACAGAAAGAACGGAATTACTCAGTGAGTCGACAGGTCAACCACACGAGTAGTGACCCAGAAGCTCAAGCGCCAGCATGAGCTGGAAAGAACACGAGATGCCAACATGGGCAGAGGACAGTGCCCTCACCTGCACTCAGTAAGGATCCCACCTAGTGCGTTAGCTTAAGAACCCGCAAACAATGCGCTTCACAGAAATCACAGCCGTAATGAACGCCTTTTTTGTGTCAAGGAACTCTGGCTTGACCGGGCTGGAACAGAGCTTTTTTACAGTTGTTAGCCGACGTGGGGTCTGTGCTCAGCACAAATTCCACTGGGCATGCAAGCTCACAATCCCACAAGCTATACAGTGGTATTGGGAATCACAGCCACAGGAGCCAGAGATTCTGGCTGGCCAGGTTCTGGGGACTGTCTCGGGGGAGGCAGGTGCTTTGAGGACCCCTAAACCTAAGTATCCTCCTCTTCTTTGCCGGTGATTATCTTGTCTCTAAAAAATCCTCCAGCCAAGGCCTCTGAAAGCAACAAAACATGGTCAATGCCCAGCAGCAATTTTCTTGGACTGCTGCAGCAACTTCTCTGCATCTGGTCCAAATGTAGCAGAAGTCATCTTACCTTTGAATGTGCTGCCTGCCATTGCTGCCCATAAGACAGGTTTTTCTCTGCCACCTACAATCTGGGAGTGGGAGGAAGGGAGCGAGTATGACGCTGGGCTCCATGATAGAGGTGGG
>NW_007578050.1:91590-101118 GCF_000690725.1 Stegastes partitus | reverse complement strand
AATCATAATTGATCAGATTTATATAGCGCTTTTCTAGGCACTCAAAGATGCTTAACACTGTCAATTATTCATTCACACACATTAATTCCGGTGGTAGTAAGCTACGATTTAAGCCACTACTGCCCTGGGGCAGACTGAAAGAGGCTTGGCTACGCCGTGTTCTGTGCCTACGGCCCCTCCGACCACCACCTCAAATAATCTATTCATACGTATTCACACCAGGCAAGGTGGGTGAAGTGTCTTGCCCAAGGAAACAACGGCCATGACACAGGTTACAGGCCTTCCGATCATTGACCGACTTGGTCTACCACATGAGCCGCAGCCACCCCAAACACAGCACACACCTTGTCATTCTCCAAGGTACGAAAACACCACAGCCCACACAAAATTGTCCCTGGTGGCTTGCCATAGTTGAAAATTTACACTATCATACTCACACCTCTTCAGGGAGTGGAGACTGGCAACAACTATGTGGAAATTCAGTTAGCTTCATGTTACGTTAACTTTGTGGAGGAAGTTGTCTAAGCAAAGGAGATGATCTGGTACTCAGAGAACCGAGATCCTATGGAACTTTTAAAGGGACAGAAAGCAAGAGAGGAGACATCCATTGTAAGTCAATGTGAAAGTCTGTGCTAAACAAGGACTACCACTGAGTGCATTATTTGACCATCACAGCAATACACACCAGAAGCATTCAGGCGTCAGCAGAGAGAACCTAACACAGCATTTATGGAACAGAGTGAAGAGATAGTCTGGAGACGATAGAGAACTGTTTAAGTTGAATTTCATTTTTGTTGGCTCAAACCAACTGGACACCACCATTTGGTCTTCCACCGTTTATTAATATTGAAACCAGGTTCCTGAATACATTGTAAGATATTTCAAAAATTCCAGGTTGCTTCTTTAATTACCTTTACTTTAATTTCAGAAACTACTAAACCTTATCCACAGGTGATGATTTATAAGCATATCATGGCCATCTGGAACGTAAACTTTACAGCACAGATCATTTTATCTTTTTTTCAGTTACCAAAGTGAAACTGCTCACTTGTTGGTTTTCTTCAAAAAGGTTTCTCTATGTCAGCTCCCCTCCTGCTGAGTCTGAAGTAACAGTCTGACACAAAGTTTATTTTCCTGATTCATATAGTACGTATCAAATCACATGTCAGAATGTCAATTTGCAGAATTTTACATAAGGAAAAGAAATTCAAAATAGATATATTTGTTACCCAAGGCTATCTCTGTCCACACTGAATTGCTCCAGATGGTGGATTCCCTTAATTCAGAATTTAATGATATTGTACAGCAGCTTCAATTGGGAAGAAAATTGTTAGCAAGTTTGTTGTGATTCTACCCAATCAGTTGGCATTTAGTTTTTGTTTCTACATTCCTATCACTAGTATTATTTTCCATCCATCCATTATCTATGCACTGCTTAATCCTCACTCGGGTCGCAGGGGGGCTGGAGCCTATCCCAGCCGACTCAGGGCGAAGGCAGGAGAAACCCTGGACAGGCCACCAGTCTGTATTATTTTACATAAACTAAATATATTCAATGTCAAATCAAAGACAAAACATTTTAGATCCATTCAAAAACTCTTGGGCAGGAATGTGGACAGGAAAGTATCAAGTTGTTATCGCTTCTTTTAACATCCTACCTGTTTGGCTGTAAAGTAGGCCATGGCCGTATCAGTGACATGGTAGGCCTGCAGGCTCAATTCTGATAGGTTGGGTAAGAGCTGTGAGATAGCAGCAATGGCGTCATCTGCCACATTGATGCAGTCACTGACGCTGAGGGAAGTTAGACGGGCATTGAGACTGGACCATAGGCCAGCCTCTGTGAAGTCGTTGCAGCCCGACAGCTCAAGGTGCATCAGGCCTTGCATTTGCTCCAACATGACCTGCAAAATAACAGCCAGCCATTACAATCAATGATGTAACTCCTGAAATAAGGTTAAAGAGAGATAAATAGTAAGTTGATAGTACATAATTAATCAGAGAAGTACTGTTAAAGAAATGAAGAACCACAGTTTAAGATTATATGTACCATCCAAAACACATTTTTAAGTACAGTCTATTGTAATTATATTTAATCAAAAACATAAACTCGACTTAATGCTCATAGTTGTACCACTTTGTAATTAGCGTATGCAGCTGTATTTAACATCCTTTCCAACCACGATCTTAGTATTTAACAAGTGGTATATACATCGTATAACCAGTCAAAAGTTTAGTCACACCCATTAATTCAAGGCTGTTTGTAAAATTTTTTTTTTTTTTTAACTATTTCTACATCACAGAACACTACTGAAGACATCAAGTGTAAACAAGGCAAAATCTGTTTTAAGTTTTAAGAGTGCATCTACGATAGGACCAGGCAGGAGTGGCATAAGCCATCTCACCAATTTCGATGAAACTTGGCCAGTTTAAAGGGGTCCACCCAAAACTACTTCAGTCTAAATTCAAGGAAATTTGGTCAAAACCCAGGAGAGTTGATCACCTTTAATTCTTGCACCAATGATGTAAAGGCACACTTGAGAGAATTCCAAACAACACAATCATGTGTGGCCTCTGATACCCCTTTTCTACCAAGCTGGTTCCAGTGCTAGTTTTGAGCCAGAGCCTGACTTAGCACCAGTTCTTTGTCTTTCCACCACCTAAGCACCGGCTCCTGGTTCTCAAAACTGGTGCTTAGCAAACACCAACTTGTTGCTGGGCCAGAGCTGCGAACCACGTATGTCAGGGGCTTGGAGCAGTGTTATTGTGACCAACAAAACCGATGGAAACACAGAATGGGACACACAAGCAGTAATTTGTGTTGTTTTTGGCCAAGATGTCCCCGGTACAATTGCAGATGTATTGGAATGAGTTCTGGGACGCATGGAAGTTTTGCACAAACTGTTGCGCACTGAAATCCAGTACAGTTGTGTCCCACCAGTAGCACCACAGTGGTGGAAAACAGTGCTTTTATGACATAGGTGTGGAAGTGCAGTCTTTTCGTGAAAAACGGAGCACACTTACATGCGCTGTTTTCATGGAAAAGACCGCACAAGAAAAAATCCCTCAGTTTCATCTTGGACAAATTTGACATTAGAACACCCTAGCTTACTCTTTTTAAAGTCATTTTTGGTCGCACAACAGTCTGAGCACTGCAACCACCAACAGCAGCAACCACAGCCTGCTATGTGGGGCATTTGGGGAACATCGGTAAAATGTTTTGCAAGTCATATGTTTTGCCTGTGACAAGGGTGGAAAGTGCGACCAAATAAGAAAGTTGGTCGCACCAGTAGAAAAGTTCGTCTGGAGCCCTGTGTGGACCTCCGCGTGGTGTGGGTGTTGTTCGGTAAACGCTACTTATGCAGTGATGCAATGGCGTGGCTCTAACTTGGCTCCTTGCTACTCCAAAAGAAAAGCAAACAGGTTCTCAGAAGGTGTGAGATTTGAACCAACTAAGCACTGACACTAGTACCAACAACAAAGTAGCACCTGGTTCTTCTTGGTGGAAAAGCGGTATGAGATAGAGCTGATACTTGCTTGTGTCAGTTTGTTTGTCCAGGAAGGTGAGGATATGGTTATTTGCCCAAAGCATCGTGCTTTACTTGGAGTAAAATATTGTCCTTCAAGAAAGTGCCAGCTTTTGCTACATGGTTGTCGTAAAAGTATCCAGAGGGGTGAATTTGAAAATGTTGAAAGAGATAAAGAAAACATGGGATGTTTTGGTTCCCATAGGCCCAGGAAAGCGTCATCACAAAATGTAAATATGATGCTTATGCATGCTTTGGTCCTGGATGATTTCGCCCCATGTAAGGGAGTCCAAGACAGTTTTGGATTCTGGATTCTACGCAGTGAATTCCGGATCCAGGTATTATATTCCAGTCTTTGTTAGTGGAACTGGATTTAAGGATTTCAGTCACTAGTGGGATTCCGTATTCATTGAGCTTTATTCCAGATTCCAAAGACCAAGATTCCTGGATTCCACAAGCAAAATTTTTCAGATTCCAGATTCCACAAGCAAAAATTTCATGAAATCCAGAACCGGATTCCCTTACATGGGACGAATGCCTATACAAAACTGCAATACACTAGTTTAGTCAACTGTTTAATTAAAATAAAACAATTAAATTAAAGAAAACAATCTATCTTTTTTGAAGGACAATATTTTACTCCAAATAAAGCACAATGCTTTGGGCAAATAATCATATCCTCACTCTCCTCGTCAAACAAACCAACACAAGCAAGTATCAGCTCTTTCTCAGAGGGTACACATGATTGGGTTGTTTGAAATTCTCTCAAGTGTGCCTTTAAATCACTGACGTGAGAATTCAAGGAAAAACACTGCATATGATTGGGGTATCTAGTTGATACATTACACGCACTAGTACAGTACACAGCACAAGAGCACGAGAACTGCGGCATGGTATTTAACGAGAGACCTTTTCACCTCTGCATCACATGCCTCTAACTGATCGGTGCAGGTGCGGAACACTTTGAATTTTTCACGTTTGGCAATCAACAGTCTACTTATAGACAGCCTATGAATCTCAACAACCTTTTGATGTATCTGGGCTATTAGGTCTATTAAATATCTTAAGCCCCAATTCAACATTTAGTATCGCCACACCTTCATACATATTCTACGATTTTTAGAAAAAAACAGAACAAGTCAATTCGTTTGCATCAATTTGCATTCTTATTAGAGCAAAAGTTTGTTCTGTTTGTCCTGTTATTATGGAAAATCAAATCAAGCTATCAAATTACAAAGATGTATGCGTATGTGCTAGCCAGGAAGTAATTTCCAGGGATTATTTTACCGCCAAATGCATTTCTCCTTTTTAGACATATTAAGCAAACAACATTGAGTCGCAAGCATATCAATTTATTTTCAGTCGAGCGAAGTCTTTCTGATAAAGTTTTCTGTATTAAAATGCGATGTCAGGTGTGCAAGTTTTAAGCAAATGTATTATTCCTTCTTTGGACGAACAAAAGCAAATTTTATTATACAATCATTCTAACATTCAAATACAGACAATGTAAGTATTTTGATAGTGTTCTATGACCTGTGTGTTTGACTTAGCGAAGTGTAAGTCCCAATATGTAGTTCACTTATACAATAATAGAGGTCATTATTAAGCCAGCAATTCGCATTTTCATGGCTAATGACAAACAAAACCTTTCAAAATGGTTCTGTTTCATTAAAGTTTATGGTGTGCAACCATTTTGTGGCATTTCTGTCTGTTGCTGCGCCATAATTACCAAATTAGCGCCTTATGATGAAAAAAATTGCAGTAACCTGTGATGGAAGACGTGTTTGCAGTGCTCCTGCAGAATAATTCAGTGAGTGCCCAAAAATTTTTTTGCAGATAATGTTAAATTTCCTTCAACTTAGACTCAAGCAGTTTTGTGTGGACCCCTTCAAACTAGCAAGTGTCATCAAAATCAGTGAAATGGCTTTTGCCAGCCCTGCGTGGTCTTATCGTGGATGCACTCTTAAATTCTTCAAAGGACCTTCTTTTTGTTTTGATAACAGCTTTGTACTCTCTTGGCATTCTCTCAGCCAATTATATGAGGTATACACCTGGAATGCTTTTCCAACAGTCTTGAATGAGTCCCCACTATACTGAGATGACATGGCCACTCTAGGAACTTCAAGTTTTTTCCACTAATAAAAGCTTTGGTTACACAGGCAGTGTGCTTGGGGTATTTGTCTTGTTCTGGAGCAAATGAAACTTGTGAAATTGCTTTGCACATAGCCAAACAAAATTTGTCATAATGCTTCTGTCGTCATCTGTTACATCATCAGTAAAGATTAGAAGGCCAGTTACAGAAGCAGCCATACATGCTTAGGCCATGGCATTACCTCCTCCATCTTTCCCTGTTGAGGTAGACTGGTTTGGGTCTTTGGCACTTCTTGTATTTCTTGATACTTTTGGATATCCATGACCTTAGTCATCTGTCAACAAAACTGTGGATGTCTTTGTATTTTTGCCAAGTTCCAATTTAGCCTATATTTATTTTTTCGTATTTTATTTAGCAGTGACAATACACAATAAATATATTGCACCAGATAAAGCTAAAAACAACGTTTGTTCAGTAACTCCTGGGTGGAGGCCACTAGTGACACACAGGTTACAATAATAGAGCGGGTGTAGTAAATCTGAGCCTTATACTTTGAAAACCACACACACAATAAAACACCATTAAAAAAAATTACAAACAAAAGAAAAATTAACAACATTTTTAAAACAAGCAAACAGACAAACAGGACCAGATTCCACACCATCACAGCACTTCCAATACAATTATAGACAGACATTTATTTGAGTTCAAGAAATTTCCAACTAGACACTCAGAACCAGTGCTGGCCTTGTTCAGTGTCTTTAGTATCTCAGTGCCTGCAGACATGAGTATCCTTCAGCCATGTTCTAAAACTAAATGTAAAGTGTTCAAAAGGACTTCACTCTTTGGCACTCTGTAGTAAATAATTAGGCAACCTGCCTGCCTGAATATCAAGCATTTTTGTCCAAATGTTGTGAATGATCTTATACATCAAACCCAACATTAGCCATGAGTAAATATATATATATATATTTTAAATGAAGAAATAAGGAAAGCTACTTTTTACCAATAATAACAATAAAAATAAAAATTTTAATACATTATTTTCAGTGCTTGCTTATGCAAAATCTAAAATTGTTTCATTTCTTTGGATTTTGGTTAATGATAACAGGTTTGTGTTTTACTCTATAATGTGTAATTCTGCTGTCAATAAAATTTTACCACAGGCCACATTATTTGAATACACAAATTGAAATTACCACAGGTCAGTGCTTTCACTAGGGAAATGAAGAGTCAAACTACAAAAAGATGACAAGAAGAAAATAAAGAATGTATAATAATATCAACAGTGTGTTAATATAATGTCCATTGCAACATACTGCTGGAATTAAATGAAAATGAGCTTCAGTAAGCTATTGTGAAAGGATCAGGTTATAACACTGAATGTTATGGATTACTTTCCAGTTTATTTTACATACTTGGTCTCTACACTCTGAGAGAATCTAGACCAGTTCTATGTCTTTGAAGTGGTTGTTTGCTTTTTTCAAATTTACATTTCATCCTTTTGTGAAAGTAACTTCTCCTTAGTAATGCACAACAAAATGGCAATGCAAGAAGCAGCAGTTTAAAACAGGAAAGTTCATAGATCATGCAGCCAACAATTCTAGCTTTCTCCATGGTAACCATTCACTCATCCCAGAATAGCAGCCTAGCCTAGCAGGTATGACGAGCCAATTGAGAGGCACTCTCCAAGCATTATGCCTTTTTGTTCTTAGCAATAGAATATGATGGCAGAAAAGCTGGGAATACAAGAATAAATAAATGCTATATTGTAGTCTTTAAAACTGTCTCTGCTACTATCTAACAAATTTTATAAACTGGCACATAATCAAAACCAGTCAAAACATTGACTGTTTCAGCCATGTTTTCAAACAGATTTTTTTTTTCATTTTTGACTGTCTATTTTGCAGGTCCTCTAACATGTGTCTGAGGATATCAATGTTTATTCCAACAAGGCTGGCACTGACCAGAAGCACTGTCAATTCTCCTATTAAAACCAGTATTCAAATTATGACTGTCAAAAAATCACCCAGTCACAACTGATGACTCATCTACAATTACCTGTACCTTAATGGTTGTTCAGATAAATTCTGTATAACGTGCAGAGCAGTAATTCCTAACAAGCTAAACAACACTTACTGTTCTGCTGTTCCTGAGTTTTTATTCTTCTTAGGGTTTTTTACCCTTTTTATTTGCAATCCCTTCCTCTTTATATTTTTTGAAATCATGAATCAAATGAATAAAACTTACTTCCCACATACGTATGCTTCATATTAAAGGCCTACTAAGAAAGGAGGCTCTTGCAACCAGAATGCATTTTGACTGCGATATCTGGTAGGAAGTGTTGACTTTGATTGACAGCTGCTAAAACACTGAAAGCAAAACAAAAGCATACCTGAATACAAATATTAAATAATGAATGAATGAAAACAGTGTTTGTGTTTCCACAAGTGAAACTCAAAACAGCAGAGTGGTAGAATGACGTGGGACTTTGGTAAAATTCATCAAGACAACAGGTAAATATAGAGGCAGTGTTGAGTTTCCATCAACAGCAAAATGAAAACACAAGCAGTCCACAGAGCTCAAACAAAAATACAGTACACAAATAGGGAAAACAACGTCAATATTTCAGTGACTTTTTCACCAAATAACCATAACAAATTGGTGGTGGCTGATAACTGTGAATTATTGATGCAATTATTTTGTTGCCTAAATGCCTGCTGAGACAGCAAGGGAGAAAGGAGGTGGCTCCACTCTACCAGATATAGCCAGCTGATATAGCTATGAATGCTCTAATCTCTCAGGCACTTTGAATCACTTACTACATGCATCAGTGAAAAATTTCTTCCAGTAACCTCTGGCCAAACACATCCTGACTTACCTCTAAACCAGCATCTGTGATGGTGGACCTCTTGAGGCTGACTGAGCGAACACTCTTCTTGGACAGCGGGTAGTTGTCGATGAATTCACAAATGTCGAGGTCTGACACACCCACTAAGCAAAAAGACTGGAAGCCACGCAGGGCGAAGGCCTGCAGGCTGACAAACTCCTTCTCTCCATTGGGCAGCAGGGTATATAGCTCCTTAGCATGCAAGATGGGCGTCACACCCTCCCAGAACTTGGGCTGGTACAGCACCTTGCGCCACGTCTTGCATACCTGCGCCAGCACACATTTTTCAGCTGTGGTGAAGTACCAGAGCAATCGGTTGAGCAGCTTCTCATCTAGGACAAGCTGACGCTCCAGCACCATAGGTTTAGGTAGGGTGAGAGGGGGAGGCTGACGAAGAGATGGCTTCAAGCCCACCAGAGGCTTTCCAGGCTCCAGGTCAGAGGCCAAAAGAGGGGCTGCAGCATGAGGCATGCCAGAGACGTCCAAGTGGTGGTGGTGGTGGTATGAAAGGGAGGACGATGGAGGAGGCAGAATGGATGGTACAGAGGAGGACTGACACAGACGGTTCTTGGCAGCAGGGGTCCCCTTGGTGATGCTCGCACTGCCCAGACCATTCGGTTGGCTTGGGGGTAGTTTCACCATACCATTACGGGTCACACAGGGAGACTTCAGCTCACTGGGGGTGGACATGTTCAACATTGGGAACCTGGTGAAAAAGAACAGATCCAAAGTTTGTTGTTAGACACTAGATATTTGTGTGTAAGGTAATTTATCAAGTGACTCCAAATAAGTGGAGTTGTTTGGTAAAACATTTGTATGCAGGGAAAGTAGCTCTGTAATTAAAATGGATAACAGACCAAAAAAAACAAAAAACTTTCACGGCTGCTTTACGGCACTCTAACACACTGTGACTGCTAACCCACAGACAGTGGAAGAGGAGGACAAAGCCGCCTGAAATAAGCAGCCAGTTAGATAGATAGATAGATAGATAGATAGATAGATAGATAGATAGATAGATAGAT